>NC_092247.1:11193685-11216185 GCF_036320965.1 Panulirus ornatus | reverse complement strand
AATGGCGCTACTCAGGGGCGCTGAGGGTTCTACCAACTGATAACGCAGGAGGGAGAGGAGCCTAGATGCTTCCCCACCTTTTGACACAAGAGGCAGAAGACCCTATACTAAAACTAGATGTCACCGCATCACAGATGGGATATAGAACGAGTGGATATTCACACAGTACTTGAGCTTGGAGGGTACCTGACGTTAACATGGCACAAACAGACTGGAAGACTGCCAGTCCTTAAGATATGGTCACGGAGCGAGTGAGTGTAGACACTAGGGGCTGAAGAACGACCAGGTGTTAAACACTTGCTTTCGAGAGACTCGGCTTAACATTAGGCTAAAGGCTGAGAGAGACTCTTGCTTCTTGTTAACTCACACGCAGCATTAAGGGACTGGATGATTATAGCACGTTAACATAGAACTGGTGGCTGTTGAATTACTTGATTTAAGGTGATAAAAGGGCTTGTATGGAACCAATGGACATCAGCACAACTAAAGAAAACTTGGGTTAGGCAGACCATCAAACGGTGTTAACAATGGGCGACTGTGAGATTACCAGACGTTAAGATAGTAAACAAGATGGTACTGGGAATCGCCAAACTAGTAGATGTCAGCATCGGGGGAAGGGTATACGGGATGAACTACCATCGTTAACATCGTTAACACAATAATGAGGGAATGGGGACAGCTAAACGTCGACACAAGGGGATTAGATAATTGACAATCGTTGATATAACACACAGGGACCGGGAAACTATAATGCGACTACAGCGTTTGAGGGCTGGCAGCTGATGAAGGCTAAGGCAAGACTCTGGGAACTTTGGAGTGAGTGTGGGGTAGCAGGCGATCTAGTTAACATGTTAAGGACGGTGAGGCGGAGCGGTGATGGCAGTTGATGGCCCCATGACCTTCCGGTTAGTTACCCTGTGAGGAGGAATCATCTCTCAGCCGAGGGTACATCTAACGCGTCGTCTCCACAACCACCACCTCCAGTGTCCACATCTCGCACCCACCACAATCCATCCACTGTAATCCACCTACCACCCACTGTAAACCGACGGGGTAACCCACCCACGAACCACTGAACCAACCAATGTAACCCACCCACTATGCGCTGTAACCGATGCACCTTCCACCCGAACTTCAGCCACTAACCACTGTAACTTGACTACCATCCACTGTAACCTACCCAGCATTTTACTGTACCTCGCCGACCAACCACTGTAAGCCATCCACTGCCTTTTGTGAGCCAAATAGCGACCACTATTCATGAGTGTGGATCCAACAACCACATGCTGGCCACCACTCCCTACAGCTCACTCATTTACCCAACACCCATCCTAACTTACACACGTCTAGCCAAGCAATTCCAATTACTGACACTGATCCCCGCCAACATCAGTACAGTACACAAGCCACCTACCCTACAACTCGCCCAGGGCCTCCCACACACCAACTAGCCAGCACGTTCCGCCCACCACCTGCACCAGACGACCCCACCCCTGTATCAGGTTCCCCCTGGCCACCGTTCCCCTGGCTTCACCATCTGCGTCGCCAGCTTCTCCTGTGACACCTCCGCCGTGAACCTTATGATGATAGTCCAGCCCAACACCTGCCTGCTCCTCCTCACTCTCCTCCTCCTCCTCCTTAGCATTATCACTACTATCAATATCATAATAATAATAATGATAACAATAATAATAATGATTATTATTATTATTATTATCATTATTATTATGATTATTATTATTATTATTATTATTATCATTATTATTATTATTATCATTATTATTAACATTATTATTATCAATGATATTATCATTATTATTATTAGTAGTAGTACTATTATTATTATTAATATTATTATTATTATTATTATTATTATTATTATTATTATTATTATTATTATTATTATCATTATTATCATTATCATTATTATTACTTATTCATCGTAGCTAACATGACCTAGGCAAAAGGACGTCTTACTGGTGACTATCTTGGAAGAAATAGAAAAATGGTATATGAGAAGAAATATGTCGAAACTTGAACTCTTCAGATGTTTGTAGACGTGACTCTTGAAGGAGGCAAGGTTATAGCAAGAGGGGAAAGACAAAGGAAGGAAGGAAAGCCCACAGCCTCGGAGCTCGGTGGAAGAAGGGTATGATGTAACGATCAATTCTCGTATGGCTGGTGTCCACACAAAGACAATGGGAGGCAGCGCCCAGGCACGTGCCGCGGGTCCAGCCCCTTATCGGCTGAGACACACACAGGCATCTCACGAGAACGATAGCTTAAGCAATACCCGTGGAACAGAGACGACAGCAGCTTCATGGCGGACGGAAATGGATGGTTGAAGAGAAATTACAGCAGGAGAATTGATATGGTCAAAGGCTATATATTCCACTCTAAGATCTAGAGATGGAAGAAGATCTGCCACCTCAGACATACGATCAGTGCTCCATACTAGGAGGGACGAGGCTCCTGTAAGTATACAACAGCAGCTCAGAAGAACGATTGTTATGGTTCCTGTACAATACCCATGGTTTCTGAGAAGCAGATTGTGATATTTATTATATGGGTGATTATAGAACTGAGCTTTGGTATTGAGAGGGTTACTAGTAGGACTGGAGTGAATTTAGGAAAAGAAATTGACAGAAATTGCGTTTTTTTCACTGCTCAATTTAACCAGGTTACTGCAACCTTATTATGAGATTCCACACTGATCTGAATTAAGGGAGGAAATTTTGTTTAGTTTGAGAGAAAGAACAAGTATAGGAACCAGGTGGGGGAGGAAAAGTGAAATGAAGTGTGTAGAGTGGAATCATTGGCAAAACAGTGAATAGGGCTAGAGGATGAAAAAATATATATGGATAGAAGACCCTTGAGAGTCACTACTGTCGGTATGATAACGAGGGAGGATCTAGATGTTCCGTCAACGACTTCTACGATAGAATGACCACAAGGCACGCACTAAGCAGAGAAGCTAAAGGGAGGTATTTTAAAAAAAACAACAAAGGACGTGTAAGAAACCCTGTAAAATGCTTTGGAGAAGTTGAGGACCGCGATAAAAAAAATCGCAAAAAATCCCAAAAGGAAGTGGTCCACAGATGCGTCAAACAGGAGAGAACATCACTGGTAAACCTTGCGACGCGAGAGCCAAGCTGGTGACCTAAAGGAAAGAGATATGATTTTGTGAAAGCAAGTGAGAGCTTGGGCGAGTTTCAAGGACCTTAGAGACAGCAGGAGTAAGAGGGAGGATGATGGTTGGGAGAGGTGGAACAGCCTCCTTTCTGAGGGATTGGCTGCGCCAAGGCATGTTTCCAGGAAGAAAGAAAAGCTGGATTTTTAAGACAAAAAAAAAATGAAACAGGCGAGCAGGGGCAGGGCGAGATTAAGAGTGCAATCTGTTTGATCGTGAGGAGGTCTGCCAACCGTACGTACCATACGCCTGGCCCACTTTGAGGTAGAATGATAATGACAGTGATAATGATAACAATAACTATATCATTATTATCGCTATTATTATAATTCTTATTATTATCATTATTATTATTATTATTATTATTATTATTATTATTATTATTATCATCATCATCATCATCATCATCATCATCATTATTATTATTGTTATTATTATTATTATTATTATTATTATTATCATTATTATTATTATCATTATTATCATTATTATTATTACGTACATTATCTCTTTTCGCGTCTGTCCCTGGCTGTGGCCGTAGCAGGAGGCCAGCCCATCGCCGTCTGTCTCCCAAACTCGCCCACAACCTGCTCAAGTTACGTAGCTCCCGGGTCAGGTTTCTCATCTGTGCTTTGTTGTCTTCCAGCGCAAGGGGGGAGGGGCGGGGGAAGGATGTAATACAGAGAGAGAGAGAGAGAGAGAGAGAGAGAGAGAGAGAGAGAGAGAGAGAGAGAGAGAGAGAGAGAGAGAGATTTCACCATGGGCTTGCAGACCCACGCCTTTTCTCAGTTGTGTCTCAGGTGTACACACACCTGCAATACAAGAGAGGTCAAAGGACATCTGGCCTCATCAAAAGCCTTTGCCAAGCTTAACTGCAGCTCAGACTTGTATGATCTAAGTGGTTTTATTCTCAGAACTAAATACGAGTGTCTCGGGGCACCAATGATTTAAAAGAATTTAGATAAATGATGAGCAAAATATAGTCCTCATAACCGAATAGCAAATATCATTAGGAACGTTCAGGTCTTATAATGCATAAGCATCAGCCATTGCATCATTAGTGAGAGAGAGAGAGAGAGAGAGAGAGAGAGAGAGAGAGAGAGAGAGAGAGAGAGAGGAATAGAAAGAAACGGAAAGAGAGGAGGAATGGAGAGGGAACGAATGAAAGGAATTGATGAGAAGAAAGGAATGAAGGACGAGATAAGGAGATCCAATGTATCTGTAGTTAGTGGGCTGAAACTTATCTATAAAACACTAGTTACACCGAAGATGACGCTGGAGATGACTTGGGGCAGCACTCCACGCAGGAAGACCCGCCATGGAATAGGCGGCGTCGTCGACCATCGATTGGCCAGTTGGTGACGGGGTCTTCAGTTTTCAGCTGGTCTTCATACAAAGGATTCTTAAACAGCAACAGACCAGTGGGTCTTTTCAAGGCATACAGATGATGCGAAGAAAGAAGAAACTTGCAAAATCCTCATTTGACTAACGAGGCGCGAACAATGTTAATCGTCTATGTGGGTTTAATGATACGTATTTGTCAAAGCATCTTGGTCAGGGAACATCAGTCCATATCAGCCAACATTAATGATTTTTTTTTTTTATTTAGAGAAATGTGTAAGGTCTCAGGTTATAATGCTCTCCGGTGATGACGAAATGAAAAAGGTTCCGGAAGCTGATATTTTGATGGGTCGATATTTTGTTGTCGCTTCGTGGTCGGTGAACTTTAGATATATGTTAGCTTAATCTTTTGAAAGAGGAAGTGATGCGACTATGAATAAATTCCTCTTTTCATCATCAGCTTACTTAATGATCCACCAGGAAAATCATGAGTACCAGAGATAATTGACGCTAGCGACCTGCTCAGAGACTTGATAACTTGGAGGAATCCATTTGATATCGATATTCAAGTAATGTGATTGATTTTGAATCGAGAGATGAAAAGGTTTTACTGGGAGATGAGAACTGCATCGCTTGTGCTGAAAATCATGGAATCAGTCTTGACTATTTGCTCTTTTTGGGGATAATCCTTTGGCTCATCTTCAGCATACGAGGTCAGGTCAGGTCATTTGCGTTGATCGATACCTTTTCTTATTAATGCGTGAGGTCCAGTGTGGTGATGTTTACTTTAAAATACTTTATTTTGTTTTTGGCTGAAACGGCACGGGCAACCGAATGGCCCAAGCCATTGTGCTCAGTTTAATGACCAACCCGTAAGGGGTGATGAACAGCTGGGTAGACTGTGGACCGATTTCCGCGACCAGGATTCAAACGGAATTGACCCTGGGTGGCCCGTGAGTGCTTGGCGGCCAGCAGTGCTAACCGCGACACTAAATATTCTATGTTCCGTGTTACCAGAGCTGCTCCGTTGGTCATAATCATGATTTACTTTATTGCTAGGTTTTCGGGATCTGCGCTCTAGTCTCCATCTGATGTCTGGTAAGAACCAAACCGTGGGACATGGCTGGGCCGTCATCATACAGTGCCACGTCCAGCCAGTGTCAAGACTGTAGGAAAAATGTTCAAGAATCTATACGAAAAATACGTAGACATGTGTGCCAGGCTGAGGATGACTACCTCTTATTATCGTTTTTAGTTTAACACAAAATGACTCCAAGAGTAGAATCTTGTTTCCCTGGGGGTGTGATAAATATTGACCTAGTTACAAGTATGAGTGACAGAAAGTGGCTTCACTCTCGCCTATACAGAGCCATGCCTGTAACTCCTGGATCGTGAAGGAATGTTGATTCTCGAGCACGAAGGCAGGACTGGAGACCCACTGACGGTACGGTCCTTTTTGAGCATGACGGATTAACCCACACCCAAGGATCGTACCGTCGTGCTCAGGCGTCATGTCGTCGTTCTCCAATGTCTGAAAAACCGCCTGAAGTCTGATTTTGACGCCGTATTATATACTAAGCGCAATTTTGAATTATCGTTCATAGACATAACACAGTTCAATTTTCTGATTCGACACGTACTTCAATATGACCTGCCACGTTGGGTAAAAGTTCGACCAAACGGAAAAATATGTTTTGCCTTATCGATGACGATACACCCACCGACGTAAGCGGCAGGTGCGATAACTTGATGACTGCAATTATCGCAAATGAAAATTCCCCCGACACCACAGAGCGATACTACGGTATGTCTACTGGGAAAATGTCGTAGATACCTTACTTCATGTGTGAACTTGTTACACTGAGTATACAAGCTTCTCATACATGCACACACACATACATACATGAATATGATATACATGGATAAACACACACACACACACACACACACACACGCACAATTAAAATTTCCTGTTCTTACCTAAGGACTCTTTCTTTGTTAAGGCTTCTGCACCCCAAGGCAACGCTGCTTCCAAGACCAGGGAAATGATGGACTCTTTTAGAATAAGAAGTTCTTCGACGAGGCAGTACTTCCTTTCAACGACGGGCGATGATGAAGCCTCGCTGGAGGCGTCGTTTATTTAATGCAAGCGTCTTCACAGACAGGCAGAGTCTGGTAACTCGTATGTATACACGTGTGTATATATATATATGTAAACATCACAATAACGTAAACTGCATCTGTATGCTGACCGCGTCGCTCAACCTATGCTTATCAGCCCAAGATCAAAACGGAGACCCCAAATTACATAAGGAACAGTAACATGGTATAATTATTTGCCAACATCTCGTCAAACACACGAGAATATACTGAAACACCACCACGTTCTTACAGGACTGGAAATAAACAGAAGTCATATCCATAAGAGAATATATCCTCAAGGTACAGGACAAGCTAGAAGCTAACAACTGTTCTCAACTACACCACAGCTGATCTCACTCATCGCCTCCGTATGAATCTCCCAGGAGCAGAGAACTGAAGGGATCCCCCGCACCAGTTGATTCTATTGAGTATGACCCCTGCTAACTGCACAACCACCCATGGTATAATTATTTGCCAACATCTCGTCAAACACACGAGAATATACTGAAACACCACCACGTTCTTACAGGACTGGAAATAAACAGAAGTCATATCCATAAGAGAATATATCCTCAAGGTACAGGACAAGCTAGAAGCTAACAACTGTTCTCAACTACACCACAGCTGATCTCACTCATCGCCTCCGTATGAATCTCCCAGGAGCAGAGAACTGAAGGGATCCCCCGCACCAGTTGATTCTATTGAGTATGACCCCTGCTAACTGCACAACCACCCATGAACTTAAAGGAAATGTGGTTTCAAGGTCAAGATAGTATCTTCGTTCTCGGCTTCACCTATAATATTACACAATGTAAACACACTTTCTGTCCTTTTTATTTCTATTGCGTTGTATTATTTCTGAGTGATTCGACTGAAGATGGGCTGTGTTCCTGTGCCTGACACTACACGTGCAATTCAAAAACAAATTGAAAATGAGCATTGGACACTTTATTTGATGGAGCATAACGTCTGGTGAGAAAGATTAGCAATAGAAACAGGAAATGTTGAATATACATTGGTCTTCAACGAGCCATATATATATATATATATATATATATATATATATATATATATATATATATATATATATATATATATATATATATATATATTCTTTTCTTTCTTTTAAACTATTCGCCATTTCCCGCATTACCGAGGTAGCGTTTAAGAACAGAGGACTGGGCCTTTGTGGAATATCCTCACCTGGCCCCCCTCTGTTCCTTCTTTTGGAAAATTAAAAAAGAAACGAGAGGGGAGGATTTCCAGCCTCCCGCTCCCTCCCCTTTTAGTCGCCTTCTACGACACGCAGGGAATACGTGGGAAGTATTCTTAATCCCCTATCCCCAAGGATAATATATATATATATATATATATATATATATATATATATATATATATATATATATATAAATGTGTATATACAACAGGGGAATATCTTGGTACAGTAAATGTAAAACTGTTCCAAAATTCTTGTATTACATTTGAAACTGTAGCTCATTGTTTTAGCATACAAAGGGCTTCATTGTCCAACTTGTTTATCCAACCATGTGCAAGTTATTTCGTTATATTCTTATGTCCTGTTTTTCTATACTGGCATCACGAAAGAACCTTTCCTCGAGAAAACCCTCGATTTTAGGTACACTGTGGGAAACAGCCTTTGTCTCCCACATGATAGAGATCTCGAGTCGTCTGAGACACCGACAAAGCAGGCTTGTATAACTGAACTAACAAGAGCTCTTTGACTGTCTCACGTGCTGGCCTTTGGTGTTCGCTCACCTAACAGACGTATGGATAAAGGCGGGCGTAAGATCAAAAGCACTGAGGGAGTGCTTGCTGATAGTGAGTATCAGAGGCCACACTGTGCTTGGTGAGCTCGAGACACTGGGAAAGTTTCGGAACAAGATGATAATGTATCGACAGACCCTCTTGTTGTTGAGCGGAGATGGAAAGTTTGTAGATGTACCTTTCACCATCTGAACTTTACGTTCAGAGGCTACCTTGAGACCCGAGATGTGTTGGAATTCTAAGTATTTCACTATACTTGACCTTCTAGATATCCTATGAAATCATATTCAAAGGGGGATGTATATTTTTTTTTCTCCATGAAATCGGTACGAAGGAACGAGGATGGCAGGGTTCGCCACCCAGAGTGAATCTCGAGGAAAACAAAGAAATCGCAAGATATAAGACACTGCTAAAGCAGGAGCGCCCACAGCCTCCGTCACCTCCACAAACAGCGAGAGGAAGAGAGTCGTTTGCCCCAGATACTGGATCGGGTTTACAAAGATAAGACACAAACTTGACCAGAATCAATCGGTGTCTTTTCCTTCTCGTCTCTAACAGCGCTCTTTTTCCTCCGATGATCATGGTAATTACTTTCGATAAATTCACCTATCTGGACTATTGTGAAAGGGAAATAAAAGCTAAGAAAGCAGGAAAGATACAAGAATGGTAGATAGAGAATAAGAGCTGTTGCTCAGGAAGATGACGTGAGATAAAAACACAGACGGGGAGATGTGACAAGAACAAAAGATAAGATGTTGAGGAGAGAGAAAAATTAGAGGAAATTAGTGGCAAGTCAGAAGATGAAAGGGACTGCAGTATAAATGGAAATTATCTAATGAATGGCAGAGAAAGGTAAAGAACCGGAAAGTTACCCATGAATATGGAAACGAGGAAGAAAAAAAGAAAACGACATTGATGACAGCGCAGACCACAAAAGACAATCACCTTCTCTAAGGCAAAATCCATTTGGATCCCCATGGTGTTCATGGGCCGCTGTGGTGTAGCAGGTAACGTTGATGGCTACCAAGCATTCACGAACTGCCCGGGGTCGAGCGCTATTGGTTCAAATCATGGTTGCGGAAGTCTGTCCACAGTCAACCCTTCCTTAGGGGTCGGTCGGTAAAATAGGGTACCTGGCTTCAACTAAAGTATATATATATATAGCGTTGATGAGATGGCCTTAACTAGGGCATTTATTTGGCTGTGTCATCTCGGCTAAATTAGAGAAAAAACGAATGTAAAATCGTGGACGAATTCTCCTCCCGAACACGTCCAGAGCATCAGGTTGGTTATGTGGAGTCTGGTCTCCCAGGGTTCGAGTTGGCCCGCCTATGACCGTAACCTCTTTCAGAAATGTAGCAGAAATTGAAGGTTTTAAGGGGTATATTACGGTCTTGTGAAGTAGTCCTTAAGTGATAATGCGGGGGAGAGAGAGAGAGAGAGAGAGAGAGAGAGAGAGAGAGAGAGAGAGAGAGAGAGAGAGAGATGGGAAGAAGATAAAAGAGTGAGAGAGCGAGAGATGATAAAGAAGAGAGGTGAATGGGGAAAAATTCTGCAGTAGGGTGCGATGAGGGAGATAAAACTCGAGGAGAAAGAGTGCCATAGGGGGGAGAAGATACAAATGGAGGTGGGGTGGGGAGAAAATGTATAAGAGAGGGGTGTGGGGAGAAAGGATGGAGAAGGGAGAGGAGCAACGATGTAAGAGACGAGGGGTGGGGAGGAAAGATATACGAGAGCTTTCTGAGGTAAGACACATGAGAAAGGGATGGGGTGCAAAGATTTGAAAGAGAGGGGTAGTGAGAACAATGGGCAGAAGAGAGAGACGGGGAGAAAAGATAAGGGGACGTGAAGATTAGTGTAGGGAATAAAAGATAAAGGAGAGAAGGATATAGAATAAAGATATAAGAAAGAGGAATAGAAGGAAAACATAAAAAGAAAAGGGATGTGGAAAAGATATGTAAAAGAGAGATGGGGTGAAAAGATGAGAGAGAAGAGTATTAAATGAGTAAGAAGGGAGAAAAGGCGTGACAGAGAGAGGGGTGTAAACGAATGAAAAGGGGTGATTTAAAGATTAAAAAGGGGAGAGCTGGGGAGTTTGGTAAACAGAGGAGGAAATAGAAATGAAAGTCTAGTGGAAATGACGATGAATAGAATAAAGAGTAGGGCCCAAAGCCATGAGGAAGAAAAAAAATCATTGGAAAGTCATTAAAGAAAATCTCGGTGGGGAGAGGAGCTAAAGGAGAGGGTGTGTAGAGAAGACGTCAGGCGGAGGAATGGGGAGAAAAAGATAGGAAAGAGAAGAGAAGGGGATGGGGAAAAGACGTACGAGGGAGAGAGAGAGAGAGAGAGAGAGAGAGAGAGAGAGAGAGAGAGAGGACGGAGCGTGGCCTCGTCGTTTGAATCTGTCAGACATCCTCCAAACTTCTCTTACTAATTGCCTCGTTGTCAGCCCGAAGTAAAATTCCCCGTCGGAAGTTGGACCATAGAAATTCTAATATTGTCAAGTTGGCCGCCAAATTTGAGCCGAGGGACGGCCGTGTGTACAGAGCGTGTGTGGTATACAGAGCGGCGGCGTCTCCTCTCTGTTAATGTGGTGGGAGGGGAGCGAGTTGTCAGCCAATGTGTATAGGATTACGTGGCGGCATTAATATCGCCCGTGGTTCCCTGTGTGCGGATAGTCGGCCACTTGCCGTTATCAGCGCGACACCCGACCCAACAGCGCTTCCTCCTCACCAGCTCTTCCAACACAAAACTCGCTGATAACCACACCTACTTCTCCTCCCGCTGAAGGAGGAGGAGAAGGGAGACTCGTAGCTCTGAATCGTTTACAATTTGGCGTTTCACTCATCATCATCCATTACGGAGCCGAGAGAGAGAGAGAGAGAGAGAGAGAGAGAGAGAGGAGGGGGGGGGGGAAATCTTGCGCATTCATGAAACTCCCGAAATCGGCATCGGCAAGTCTCAGGAGGTGCACTGAGGAGAACTGCTCAAGAACAGCTCTTCGGATAATTACAGCATCTTACCACCGCTCGCCGCCCTGATGAGCTCCCGCACACACACACACCACACACACACACACACACACACACACACACACACAAGTTGGCTGCTCTCAAGCTTATCAACTCCGTGCCAGGAACTAAGTTGGGGCTTTGGGCATTGGCGGCTCCAGTCCCTCCAGCGGAACCCAACCCACATTCATTACCTGTTAATTGGACAACGGGAAAGACAGGAGGCGATAGGAACAGAACTTCGAGGAGTAGACGGGCCCGAGGAAGAGACGGGCCCGAGGAAGAGACGAGCCCGAGGAAGAGACGGGCCCGAGGGAGAGACGAGCCCGAGGGAGAGACGAGCCCAAGGATGAGACGAGCCCAAGGAAGAGACGAGCCCGAGGAAAAGATGGGCCCGAGGGAGGGAGGAGCCAGAGGGAGAGACGAGCCAGAGGGAGAGGCGAGCCCAAAAGAGAGACGAGCCCGAGGAAGAGATGGACCCGAGGGAGGGACGAGCCCGAGGGAGAGGCGAGCCCAAAAGAGAGACGAATCCGAGGAAGAGATGGACCCGAGGGAGGGACGAGCCCGAGGGAGAAACGGCCCCGAGGGAGATATGAGCCCAAGGGAGGGGCGAACCCGAGGAAGAGACGAGAAGGAGACTGGGGGAGATAAAAATTTACTAAGAGAAGGAATGAGATTACGATAGTAAGACTGGGGGAGATAAAAATTTATTGAGAGAAGGAATGAGATTACGATAGTAAGACGGAGAGAAAATACTTGCCAGTTCTTAACGTGAGGGGTTTAGCCAAATGGCAGAGCTACTGCGTAGGGCTCACAGCAGAAATACCTAAGGTTATGGTGAACGAATCGTGTAAGGTAACGAGTTGTATGTGAGATGGAGAGGTTGTATGTTTGTGGTCTGAAGGCTAGCAACCCCACATGTGGTGTGAGGCGGGAAAGTGACAACGACCTGGGCCACGGGAGTGACACTTGACGGCCACTGAAATGCTGGCTCACTAAGCAGCAGCCACTGACCTACCCGACACGCTGGTGGGTAATACTGGTAAAATAATACCTACCTGGCCAGTGGCTGCATACTGCCGAGAGAGAGAGAGAGAGAGAGAGAGAGAGAGAGAGAGAGAGAGAGAGAGAGAGAGAGAGAGCAAAATAAAACATGACAGAGGAAAAGAAACCAGAGACTGGTAGCCAGAAAAGAGCACCTAAATTCGTTTACCCGTTTAGATTTTTATCTGACTCTCATTTACCTCGAAATTCAATCTGTGTGTGTGTGTGTGTGTGTGTGTGTGTTGTGTGTGTGTGTGTGTGTGTGTGTGTGTGTGTGTGTGTGTGTGTGTGTGTGTGTGTGTGATGCGTTCGCGAGTGGATGTGAAAAAAAAAAGACTGCAACAGCAAAAGCCACATCAGCAGAGGAATCTATAGCAGCTTTAGAGACCACAGTAATAGCATGAGTAGCAGCTTTAGGGACCGCGTTAACAGCATAAGTAGCAGCTTTAGAGACCGCATTGATAGCATAAGTAGCAGCTTTAGAGACCGCATTGATAGCATAAGTAGCAGCTTTAGAGACCGCACTAACAGCAGTAGCAGCGGCTTTAGACGCAATAGCTTTTCAGGCATCAGTAAAAGCAGAGGCATCAGTAAAAGCAGAGGCAGCAGTAATAGCAGAGGCAGCAGTAATAGCAGAGGCAGCAGTAATAGCAGAGGCAGCAGTAATAGCAGAGGCAGCAGTTTCAGCGGCGACGGTAACAGTTTAAGTAGCAGCCGTAGAAGTAACAGAAACAGCTTTTTCTGGATCGTAGGAATTGTGCTCAACAGAAGAAAATCATAGAACTAAAGCAATACCGGACCCAACATGTGCAACAGCGAGACTAACAGGCAAGAGAAAGCAGTAGCAGCAGAGCAGCGTCAATGCGCAGCAGCAACAGCATTAGCAACAGCATCATTGGCAGCGAGACATCATCAACAGAAAAGGAGGCACTACCTCACCCTCGTTTTCTTTCCCTTCCTTTTTTTTTTTATATTTCCTGCGAGTCCCGGATGCATTTTCCAAGACCCCGAGATGATGAATCCAATACTGACACTGGCCCGTCGGGTGTCATAACGTTGGGGGGGGACAAAGAGCAGCGAGACTTGTTATGGCTCGCGGCTCGAGCTACACTCGCGAGCTGTTCAATATCACGGAGGAACAACACGAAGGCTGGTGTTTGGCGCAGAGCACAGGCCCTGTCCGTCCTGGATTATATAGACCGGGGCGGGCCAAGGGAGGTAGGAATGCCGCTAGCTTGACCAAGATCAGGTGGATGGAGACCCACCCCTCCTCCCTCACATCTGCACTACAGCTCGAAGCTTTTCCTGGGAGGGAGAAAAAAAGAATATTTTGGTCGGGAATTCTTTGCCTCAATCGTGCTGTGAGAGACGGCTCCCTCCACTCAGCAGAATTGACTCTGTATATATGATCTCTAGTTTTTTTCTTGCACAGCGGCAGTGCCTCACCTGTAATGGGAGGCGCTGCTGCTGCAGCAGTGGGATAAATACTTGCCTTAGGTCTTCCCTTTTAAGGGACCACGTGTGTATACACAAGAGACCTCTTGGAATGTATAAAGAGCCCACGTGCATACACAAGAGAGCACATGGAGGATACTAAGAGCCCACGTGCATACACAACAAGAGAACACGTTGAAAATATTAAGGGATCACGTGCACACACGATAGATGAACAATCATGGTAAGGGAAGACTTGCTCACGCGACAAGACAGCGCGTGTCAATATGACGAGAGAACCAGCACGTGATTGTGCCGCGTCCTCTACTTGGTAAGCACCACCTTCCCATCACCAGCTGTTCATCACAGCTCGTCGCCTCACCACAACATCACCGTGAATCACCTCACTACAGCTACATCACCACAGCACCATAGGGAGATCACGATACACGAGCATCTCCAGCAGCACTTGACAGCGCCACTGCATGACTTCACAGCACACAGCTGAGCACTACACCATCCATAGCACCTCGGGTACGTCAACTCAGCACATCATTTTACCAAAGAATTACAACAGCAATCAGAAGGTCACCTCACCACATCATCACCTGATGACATCAACGGATCACCTCGGCAACACCAACAATCACCTCACCTCAGCACCACTATTAGATCACCTCACCACAGCACCAACGCCACAACAACGCCACAGGATCACCTCACTTTGAACCTTTTGGCTAACACGTTTTTTGGTCAAATAATCCATTATGGAACCTGGCAGGATAACCCTGGTGGTACACAAGCCGCGCCAAAGATCAGAAGAAGCAAAGATAACATTTTGAAAGAAGATAATAAAGGATCGATCCTTGTGATGCCGGAAGCGGGGAAAGGGTTGCCGTGCACAGTGATAGTAAAACTTTTATTTTCGGAGACTCCATCCATTAGAACATAGGCGGGGGAGTTATACCTGAAATTCGCATGTGGAGGATAAAGCTCCTGGAATGCATGCAGTCTCCTCTTTGTGTGTGTGTGTGTGTGTGTGTGTGTCTGTGTGTGTGTCTGTGTGTGTGTGTGTGTGTGTGTGTGTGCAAATATATGTCAGACGTGGCTATGGTGAAGAGTACAGATATATATACCAACCAAATTTCATTTTGCCTTTCAGTGACCTGCTCACTGAAAAACTGCCCCTTGAGATGGACGACATATTAATAGGATAAAGGAAAAGAATACGAAGCATGAAACTCTTATTTTAAGGCGACAGATTTGAGAGTCTATACCCAAAACCTGGGTTTAGAGAAATGCTATATCTTAATAGAAAACGCGATATCTTCCACGAGGCTCTGTCAGCAGGTGGGTATAGAGAAAACCAGAGGAACAGGATAATGATAAGTTACCTACGTATGTGATAATGCAAGGGACACAAGAATACCTCGTGGAAAGATATAGGACAAACAGGAGGACACAGAGAACGCAGGATAGCCTTCTAGAGCTGAGTGAAGGTGACAGAGAGGTTCCTCAGGGCTCTATGCTGGAGCCACTACTGTTTTTGATCGTGGGAAATGAGGGCCGTCTGAAAGTAAGGGTGAGGATCCGTGTAAGGCTATGGTCAGGCGGATCCTTAACAACAACGAGGTGGAATCAGAATTGAATATCTATACTGAAGATTCCAAAATTCGAAAGATATGCAGTGCAAAAGCGACGGCGAAATGTTGCAGTGACCTAAGCACGGTAGTTAGTTAGGTCGTGATATCTAAAGCTGTGAAATATAAAGCCATGAATATAAGTTGAAATGATCAGATAACTGAAAACGATTGAATCACAAAGGAACTCAAAAATATGATAGATTCAGGAGGTGATTTCACTCTGATCTTGTGATCATAGTCGCTGCAGTTTCAACAGAATCTTAGCAGTTTGTTAATATTGAAGACTTCCTTTTTCACCCATTGCCTCGCCTGGCTTCCTGGGCTTTGTCGCAACCTATGCTGATGCAAGGCTTCTATGGCCCTCATAGTCGTTGACCTCATAAAAGCCTTCAGCTTGAACGTGGCATAATCATCAGTAATGCCATTAGTATTGAGCCTTGAGGAAATCTTATTCCATGGCAAAATTACCCTCAAAAGCATGGACAGTGGAATGCTTAGAGGGATGTACACGACGTACATTCGACCGATGAAATATGCCTCATCAGCCTGGTCTCTTCGCTTGACAAACTTCGTAGAAACGTTGGGAAAGGGAGAATCCAGAGCAGGAAGGCAAATGTAGAAGACGGACAACTAAACCAGGAGGATGCGAATAAGAGTAGCACTTAATTAAAAAAAACATGAGAAATGATTGGACTTGGACAAGAGATGGCGCCCCATGAATGTAAGATCCACCTCCGATATGCACAAAAGTGATAAAATATCTGTAAAACCTTCAACTTAGGAATCGGTAGGTCTCCACAACGCAGTATCATATCAACAAAGCTAAATGATTTTCCTCACAATCTACATCACCAAACATAGTAGGATTCCAGCAACAGTAGCGCAGTCACCTAGCTCGGCAACACCAGATCACTCGACAGTAGCACCGTAGCACCTCTTTACCACAGCAACACCAACACGTCCCCTTATAGCCACATAAACAGCAAGAGCAGCACGTCAACTCACCGCAAGGCAACCTCTCCCCAGCAAGCACTAGCAAGATACCTCAAAGGGACATCACCATGAAAGCTCCCACTATAATCTCTCCTCACGAACAGCACGGCATCATCAATGTAATACCGCCACGTCTCCCTATCATCAATACCTCTCTCCAGCAGTCAAAATACCCCGCTAATTGGAAGACTTCGTGTGTTTCCCCCAATACAGAAATCAAGCCCACAATATTTCAGAGGGTTACAGCCCATTACCACCACCACGATCCTCGGCTTACTCTGCCAAAGTTTTGTTTAATTGGGCTTCCATAGTCGCTGCAGTTTCAACAGAATCTTAGCAGTTTGTTAATATTGAAGACTTCCTTTTTCACCCATTGCCTCGCCTGGCTTCCTGGGCTTTGTCGCAACCTATGCTGATGCAAGGCTTCTATGGCCCTCATAGTCGTTGACCTCATAAAAGCCTTCAGCTTGAACGTGGCACAATCATCAGTAATGCCATTAGTATTGAGCCTTGAGGAAATCTTATTCCATGGATTGCAAACTTTCCGAGTGTCCTTTAAGCTAGAATCCTCCCAGGGGCCATCTTCATCTTCCTGTCTCTTAACTGTGGCGTCCTACAAGGTGCATAGGTGGGTCCACTTTGTTTCTTCATCTTTATGAATGACGATGATGGACCTCTGTTGATCATGTCGCCATCAACCATACCAAGATCGTATAGTCTAACCGTCTCATCTGGCACCAGCAGCCTCTACCAAGGTTCTCTGTCATTTTGGACGACAAAATTAAGCTGGATGGAACACTCCAGTTACCATCATCACATCTTCAAGCTACATTTTTTCTTTTCTTGTCGACTCAAGACGACCTCCTTGCACCTTACATCAAAATTTTGAAAACTATTTTCATTCTTCCGAAACTCGCCTATGCCTCCCCTGTTTGGTATTCTTTCTTATATCCCCCCCCCCCCCCCCCCAGGAGGAGGCAGAGGAAAGAGCATGGAAATTAACGTCTAGGACATCCTGGGATTCTCTTCACACCGCCTGTATACACTGGTCCTCCTAACTCTAAAACCATCACCTGGACCTCTTCTGACAGTTTTGGGAAGAAGCTACGTGCACCACTCTCGTCACCACCGACTCCTACCTATAGAGATCCCTCGTCTCTGAATTGCAGAGTGGCACCACAACCGCTTTGTACCAAACCGAGCTGTTACCGACTGTTACAGGGTCATTTCCATCCCACCCTTTGTGAGCATCATCAATAATCAGCAGAGTGCCACCCCAGTTTTCATGCAACATTGCTCAAAAGATCTACCGTTTATTTTTTTAGTCCAAGTCTTTTTTGGGGTATATTTGCGTATACTTTAAGGCTTTGCTTCCGGTTAGCCAGGTTGATCATCAGTTCCTATTATCATTTTCTCTATCATTATCACATAGTGAGAGGGTATGTGGTCTTAGAATTACCAGTGACACCTGAAGAGGGTCTTAAGGAGCTCCTGGTTAATGGTTGTGACTTGAAGGCGACGGTCTTAATGCTCCAGACGTAAGCTCAATCTGACCAGCCAACCATCCCTAACTCTCGTGTCTGACCCAACCCCTTAAGGGTGGGTGGAAGTCAGTGAAGTCGAGGGTGTAGTGAAAAGTGTGCGTGTGTGTGTGTGTGTGTGTGTGTGTGTGTGTGTAATGAGGATGACCTTTGCCATCGAGGGTTCACTGAAGGTGCGTTTGTCGAGGGTGACGTGAGTATAATTCTATCAAGGGTGGAGTGAAGACGAATTTCGTGGCGTCTCCTTCTGTGGTGGACAATGGGGTGAGTGATCGTCTGAAGGGAGGAAACGCATTATCATCATGACGTGTTATTGTTTTCTTATTATTATTATTATTATTATCATTATTATTACCATTATCATTACTATAATTATTATTATTATTATCATTATTATTATTATTATTATTATTATTATTATTATGGTTGGTTATGCTAGTCGATGGCTGGGAGTGGTGGCGGTGGGAGGCTTATAGTACTGGTAGGTGGTTAGGTTACGATGATGAGCGACTGGTAGTGGTGGTATGTGGTAAGTGGCAGTGGTGGTGATGGACATTTTGAGGTTGTGACACGGCATGAGGGAGTGGCCTACATACTCTGAGCGTATCGTAAAAGACAATCTAAAAGCTAGTGTTTAAGTGGTTTTAAATCAGAGTACATTAAGTGGAAAAAAAGATATATCATAATCTAGATAATACTTAAGCTTTTAGATATCTTTGTGTACTACTATATGTAGTAGTACATACACTCATACATAAATCAGAACTCAAATGACACGTCCACAAATATTGAAAGGTCGAGAGCCATTTGTGCTTTATGCGTGCCAGACATGCATTAAAAACTGAACATATTGCCAGCGATATACCGGCACGTTAAACATATATGATATATCGGTCGCGCTGAACTATAAAACACCGGAAATGACAATGAGAATCTCCAGCTCTTCCTATATCCAATCTACAATATCATTATGTATGTGGCACACAAAAGCCACAAGCATATATTAGATGCTTTTGAATTTTGGGTATTTGACGTATGATAACACGAGATGTATCATTCTTTTAGGATATAGGATCTCATCGAGGCCAAGCCTTAGGTGAAGAAGAGACAGGGGGTGAGAGAGACAGAATTCACCTTTGACGAGATCATCATTGTCTCTAGATGATGATGAGTACAGAAGTCTCGCAAAAGAGCACAGAGGAGAGAGACAGTAGTTTCCTTCGACGAGACTGTATCATTGTCTCTGGATGATGAAGAGTACAGAAGTCTCGCTAAAGAATACAGAGGAGAGAGACAGTAGTCACCTTCGACGAGATTGTATCAAAGTCTCGATGATGAGCCTTCGACGAGATTGTATCAAAGTCTCGATGATGAGCCTTCGACGAGATTGTATCAGAGTCTCTTGATGATGAGAAGTCCAGAAGTCTCGCCGAAGAACTTCTCACCAGACGAAGGTGTCTCATCATTTCTATGCTGCTCAAAGTAACACAGTCCGGGAGCTGCAGGAACTCCTGGGAAAAGAGATCCTGAAGCAACACACAGGACGCCTTCAGGAAAGGTGTCATGGGTAATTATATATGATGAATGAATACGCCAATCGCTTCCCCCAAACCTGCCAGCGTTGGCTCACTTTGTGTCATCACATTAACTTTATTCACAACTTACCAAAGCTTATCACTAAGTAGGTATGAATACTCATATGGTAGAACAATATATAAACTCAGACCCATCAGTTTCAACTAAGTTTTACCGGGATTTCTACATGAAAATAAGTTGAAACATTTATATGCGTCTGCTGTAAGTGCGAAGTGACTCGTATGAAAGCCACAAAATACAGGATATGTGTTATACGCAAATGTCCTCAGACGAAACCTCCGACTCAAATGTTCAGGCCATCTATAATACATAACTGTACTTAACAATGTTGAGGACGTACTGTCCGCCAAAAAGTATCGACACTACTGCTTTATCATTAAGCTAATGATAGAGAAACTGGGGGTCTATTTACTCGATCACTGTGACTGTCAGCAAGAAATGCCTTTCTCTCTAACGTGTGATGGTAATCCATTCCACGTCTATATTTTGTGGTAGTTTATGGAGGTGTTCTTCCCACTTGCAAGAGCTTATCAAGAAAGGCTCTCTCTCTATCGGTAGTTTAGCGTCCGAAAGAATTGTTCGCATTTATGAGACGAACTCGAAATATATATATATATATATATATATATATATATATATATATATATATATATATATATATATATATATATATATATATATATATATATATCCCTGGGGATAGGGGAGAAAGAATACTTCCCACGTATTCCCTGCGTGTCGTAGAAGGCGACTAAAAGGGGAGGGAGCGGGGGGCTGGAAATCCTCCCCTCTCACTTTTTTTTTTAATTTTCCAAAAGAGGGAACAGAGAAGGGGCCCAGGTGAGGATATTCCCTCAATGGCCCAGTCCTCTGTTCTCAACGCTACCTCGCTAATGCGGGAAATGGCGAATAGTATGAAAGATATATATATATATATATATATATATATATATATATATATATATATATATATATATATATATATATATATATATATATATATCAGGTGTTTGCTTTGAAGAATGTATGTGAGAAATACTTAGAAAAGCAAATGGATTTGTATGTAGCATTTATGGATCTGGAGAAGGCATATGATAGAGTTGATAGAGATGCTCTGTGGAAGGTATTAAGAATATATGGTGTGGGAGGCAAGTTGTTAGAAGCAGTGAAAAGTTTTTATCGAGGATGTAAGGCATGTGTACGTGTAGGAAGAGAGGAAAGTGATTGGTTCTCAGTGAATGTAGGTTTGCGGCAGGGGTGTGTGATGTCTCCATGGTTGTTTAATTTGTTTATGGATGGGGTTGTTAGGGAGATGAATGCAAGAGTCTGGAAAGAGGGGCAAGTATGAAGTCTGTTGTGGATGAGAGAGCTTGGGAAGTGAGTCAGTTGTTGTTCGCTGATGATACAGCGCTGGTGGCTGATTCATGTGAGAAACTGCAGAAGCTGGTGACTGAGTTTGGTAAAGTGTGTGAAAGAAGAAAGTTAAGAGTAAATGTGAATAAGAGCAAGGTTATTAGGTACAGTAGGGTTGAGGGTCAAGTCAATTGGGAGGTAAATTTGAATGGAGAAAAACTGGAGGAAGTAAAGTGTTTTAGATATCTGGGAGTGGATCTGGCAGCGGATGGAACCATGGAAGCGGAAGTGGATCATAGGGTGGGGGAGGGGGCGAAAATCCTGGGAGCCTTGAAGAATGTGTGGAAGTCGAGAACATTATTTCGGAAAGCAAAAATGGGTATGTTTGAAGGAATAGTGGTTCCAACAATGTTGTATGGTTGCGAGGCGTGGGCTATGGATAGAGTTGTGCGCAGGAGGATGGATGTGCTGGAAATGAGATGTTTGAGGACAATGTGTGGTGTGAGGTGGTTTGATCGAGTAAGTAACGTAAGGGTAAGAGAGATGTGTGGAAATAAAAAGAGCGTGGTTGAGAGAGCAGAAGAGGGTGTTTTGAAATGGTTCGGGCACATGGAGAGAATGAGTGAGGAAAGATTGACCAAGAGAATATATGTGTCGGAGGTGGAGGGAACGAGGAGAAGAGGGAGACCAAATTGGAGGTGGAAAGATGGAGTGAAAAAGATTTTGTGTGATCGGGGCCTGAGCATGCAGGAGGGTGAAAGGAGGGCAAGGAATAGAGTGAATTGGAGCGATGTGGTATACCGGGGTTGACGTGCTGTCAGTGGATTGAATCAAGGCATGTGGAGCGTCTGGGGTAAACCATGGAGGGCTGTGTAGGTATGTGTATTTGCGTGTGTGGACGTATGTATATACGTGTGTATGGGGGTGGGTTGGGCCATTTCTTTCGTCTGTTTCCTTGCGCTACCTCGCAAACGCGGGAGACAGCGACAAAGCATAAAAAAAAAAGAAATATATATATATATATATATATATATATATATATATATATATATATATATATATATATATATATATATATATATATATATATACGCATCACTTGCACATAGTCTAATTAGTTCTGAATCATTAATTAGTTTCCTTTTTTCAACTCGTGGTATATAACGCTCAGTCCTTGGCTACAGTCATTGCTGTCATATCAGTGGGGCAGCTTCCCTTTCTACATCCCACGTGCGAAATGTGAAACAGAGCTGCAAGTTCGATGTATTAAAGAACAAAACAATGGTTTCTGAGCTTTATGACGTTACTACCTACGAGATACAGAATATTGCAGAGATATTCTTCAATTTTTTGGCATCTGCTGGATACGCTGATTCCAGCCGAGACGATACTCCACAACAATCTTTTAAAAAGAATGCTTGATGCTT
>NC_092247.1:11153685-11188685 GCF_036320965.1 Panulirus ornatus | reverse complement strand
CTGGTTTAAAAAGAGAGACATACATAAGTATACGTACGTAAGTAGGAGAGATGCCCAGAGAGCGTTATTGGATTACGTGTTAATTAATAGGCGCGCGAAAGAGAGACTTTTGGATGTTAATGTGCTGAGAGGTGCAACTGGAGGGATGTCTGATCATTATCTTGTGGAGGCGAAGGTGAAGATTTGTAGAGGTTTTCAGAAAAGAAGAGGCAATGTTAGGGTGAAGAGAGTGGTGAGAGTAAGTGAACTTGGGAAGGAGACTTGTGTGAGGAAGTACCAGGAGAGACTGAATACAGAATGGAAAAAGGTGAGAACAAAGGACGTGAGGGGAGTGGGGGAGGAATGGGATGTATTTAGGGAAGCAGTGATGGCTTGCGCAAAAGATGCTTGTGGCATGAGAAGCGTGGGAGGTGGTCAGATTAGAAAGGGTAGTGAGTGGTGGGATGAAGAAGTAAGATTGTTAGTGAAAGAGAAGAGAGAGGCATTTGGACGATTTTTGTAGGGAAACAATGGAAATGAGTGTGAGATATATGAAAGAAAGAGGCAGGAGGTCAAGAGAAAGGTGCAAGAGGTGAAAAAGAGGGCAAATGAGAGTTTGGGTGAGAAAGTATCATTAAATTTTAGGGAGAATAAAAAGATGTTTTGGAAGGAGGTAAATAAAGTGCGTAAGACAAGGGAGCAAATGGGAACTTCAGTGAAGGGCGCAAATGGGGAGGTGATAACAAGTAGTGGTGATGTGAGAAGGAGATGGAGTGAGTATTTTGAAGGTTTGTTGAATGTGTTTGATGATAGAGTGGCAGATATAGGGTGTTTTGGTCGAGGTGGTGTGCAAAGTGAGAGGGTTAGGGAAGATGATTTGGTAAACAGAGAAGAGGTAGTAAAAGCTTTGCGGAAGATGAAAGCCGGCAAGGCAGCAGGTTTGGATGGTATTGCAGTGGAATTTATTAAAAAAGGGGGTGACTGTATTGTTGACTGGTTGGTAAGGTTATCTAATGTATGTAAGACTCATGGTGAGGTGCCTGAGGATTGGCGGAATGCGTGCATAGTGCCATTGTACAAAGGCAAAGGGGATAAGAGTGAGTGCTCAAATTGCAGAGGTATAAGTTTGTTGAGTATTCCTGGTAAATTATATGGGAGGATATTGATTGAGAGGGTGAAGGCATGTACAGAGCATCAGATTGGGGAAGAGCAGTGTGGTTTCAGAAGTGGTAGAGGATGTGTGGATCAGGTGTTTGCTTTTGAAGAATGTATGTGAGAAATACTTAGAAAAGCAAATGGATTTGTATGTAGCATTTATGGATCTGGAGAAGGCATATGATAGAGTTGATAGAGATGCTCTGTGGAAGGTATTAAGAATATATGGTGTGGGAGGTAAGCTGTTAGAAGCAGTGAAAAGTTTTTATCGAGGATGTAAGGCATGTGTACGTGTAGGAAGAGAGAAAAGTGATTGGTTCTCAGTGAATGTAGGTTTGCGGCAGGGGTGTGTGATGTCTCCATGGTTGTTTAATTTGTTTATGGATGGGGTTGTTAGGGAGATGAATGCAAGAGTTTTGGAAAGAGGGGCAAGTATGAAGTCTGTTGGGGATGAGAGAGCTTGGGAAGTGAGTCAGTTGTTGTTCGCTGATGATACAGCGCTGGTGGCTGATTCATGTGAGAAACTGCAGAAGCTAGTGACTGAGTATGGTAAAGTGTGTGAAAGAAGAAAGTTAAGAGTAAATGTGAATAAGAGCAAGGTTATTAGGTACAGTAGGGTTGAGGGTCAAGTCAATTGGGAGGTGAGTTTGAATGGAGAAAAACTGGAGGAAGTGAAGTGTTTTAGATATCTGGGAGTGGATCTGGCAGCGGATGGAACCATGGAAGCGGAAGTGAATCATAGGGTGGGGGAGGGGGCGAAAATCCTGGGAGCCTTAAAGAATGTTTGGAAGTCGAGAACATTATCTCGGAAAGCAAAAATGGGTATGTTTGAAGGAATAGTGGTTCCAACAATGTTGTATGGTTGCGAGGCGTGGGCTATGGATAGAGTTGTGCGCAGGAGGATGGATATGCTGGAAATGAGATGTTGAGGACAATGTGTGGTGTGAGGTGGTTTGATCGAGTAAGTAACGTAAGGGTAAGAGAGATGTGTGGAAATAAAAAGAGCGTGGTTGAGAGAGCAGAAGAGGGTGTTTTGAAGTGGTTTGGGCACATGGAGAGAATGAGTGAGGAAAGATTGACCAAGAGAATATATGTGTCGGAGGTGGAGGGAACGAGGAGAAGAGGGAGACCAAATTGGAGGTGGAAAGATGGAGTGAAAAAGATTTTGTGTGATCGGGGCCTGAACATGCAGGAGGGTGAAAGGAGGGCAAGGAATAGAGTGAATTGGAGCGATGTGGTATACCGGGGTTGACATGCTGTCAGTGGATTGAATCAAGGCATGTGAAGCGTCTGGGGTAAACCATGGAAAGCTGTGTAGGTATGTAGATTTGCGTGTGTGGACGTATGTATATACATGTGTATGGGGGTGGGTTGGGCCATTTCTTTCGTCTGTTTCCTTGCGCTACCTCGCAAACGCGGGAGACAGCGGCAAAAAAAAATATATATATATATATATATATATATATATATATATATATATATATATATATATATATATATATATCTTTCTTTCTTTTCTTTCAAACTATTCGCCATTTCCCGCATTAGCGAGGTAGCGTTAAGAACAGAGGACTGGGCCTTTGAGGGAATACCCTCACCTGGCCCAATTCTCTGTTCCTTCTTTTGGAAAATTGAAAAAAAAAAAAAAAAAAACCGAGAGGGGAGGATTTCCAGCCTCCCGCTCCCTCCCCTTTTAGTCGCCTTCTACGACACGCAGGGAATACGTGGGAAGTATTCTTAATCCCCTATCCCCAGGGATAATATATATATATATATATATATATATATATATATATATATATATATATATATATATATATATATATATATATATATATATATATACGTGTGTGTATGTGTGCGTGTGTTTGTATGTGTGCGTGTGTTTGTGTGTGTGTGTGTGGTTGTGTGTGTGTGTGTGTGTGTGTGTGTGTTACCGGACTACACCTGCATGTGGTTGCAATGCAAATGAAAAGTCTATCTTTGGTGCAGTTGCATCGCTGGGAGTACACTCCCCTCAGTGCGCTTTTCAATCCCCTGCTACTGGATGTGGCGCAGCTGTTGTGCTCAATGATCGAACCGTCGTCTGGGAGGATCGAATAGTCTTGCTCAATGGTAACACAGTCGTGCTCAGAGGTAACGCATTTTCATGCTCAAGGGTAACGGAACATCGTGTTCAGTGAATCCTCATTGAATTACAATATGACATCTGAGTGTCGCCTCACAGATCATGTATCCCCTGTGCATGCCCGTGGATGCCGTCATACAGTGACTGTGAAGGATTCGCGTGAGGGAGATCTGCAACGTCCACACTTTACACACCACCTGTATGTAGAGAGGCTGATACGTCTTCGTGACTCACAACACATTTCATTTCTATTATATTAGATTTTACACATTTTACGGATCTTTTGTGTTTCGTGGGTGAGAAAGAGAAGCAGGTATAGGGGAAGGGGCTAGAAATCTATTCCTCCTATGTTATAACTTTCTACGAGGACGAAGTGAAGCCAAGGGAGGATATCTCCTAAATGTTTCTGTCCTACGTTCCTGACGCCACCTAGCCAAGGTGAGAAAAGGCGAGCGGGTGAAAATTAAACAAAAAACGAGTCCATTTATAAATATTTTCTAGGCTCAGGTCACGCGCCCGTGAAATCATACGTGATGGATGTTATTGTCAACAATTATAGCCGCATCCACCCCAGTGTCGGCAGCTTGGGATGGTGACCCTGGCACTATTAATGATGTAGGGACATTTTTACACTAGTGGGTGGCAATGACAGTCCAACAAATTTTGAAAAAAAACAAAGAAATATAATCACAATCGAATATGTGACGTTCAGGTGTTATCTAAACATAAATATGGTGTAGAATGTCGAGAAATTGGACAATGATATAAGAAATATTGCCATGCAGTATCGCAAAACAAATCCCCCCCACACACGGCCCGCTGATTTCACGGGACTGGGCCGCCCACACGCGCCACCAGACACGTGAAACCTGTCGTGATGTTTTCACTGGTTATGGGACGAGTATGGCTCATTACAGAGTGGTACTGTGTTGACCCCAACCTCACGCCGTGGGTAAACAGGTGAAGGCCAGCAGTTTTTTTTCTGTTTTTTCGGGTTTTTGAAACGTATATATATATATATATATATATATATATATATATATATATATATATATGAGATGTTTGAGGACAATGTATGTTGTGAGGTGGTTTGATCGAGTAAGTAATGTAAGGGTAAGAGAGATGTGTGGAAATAAAAAGAGCGTGGTTGAGAGAGCAGAAGAGGGTGTTTTGAAATGGTTTGGGCACATGGAGAGAATGAGTGAGGAAAGATTGACCAAGAGGATATATGTGTCGGAGGTGGAGGGAACGAGGAGAAGTGGGAGACCAAATTGGAGGTGCAAAGATGGAGTGAAAAAGATTTTGTGTGATCGGGGCCTGAACATGCAGGACGGTGAAAGGCGGGCAAGGAATAGAGTGAATTGGATCGATGTGGTATACCGGGGTTAACGTGCTGTCAGTGGATTGAATCAGAGCATGTGAAGCGTCTAGGTAAACCATGGAAAGTTGTGTGGGGCCTGGATGTGGAAAGGGAGCTGTGGTTTCGGGCATTATTGCATGACAGCTAGAGACTGAGTGTGAACGAATGGGGCCTTTATTGTCTTTTCCTAGTGCTACCTCGCACACATCAGGGGGGAGGGGGATGGTATTCCATGTGTGGCGAGGTGGCGATGGGAATGAATAAAGGCAGACAGTGTGAATTGTGTGCATGGGTATATATGTATGTGTCTGTGTGTGTATATATATGTGTACATTGAGATGTATAGGTATGTATATTTGCGTGTGTGGACGTGTATGTATATACATTGTGTATGGGGGTGGGTTGGGCCATTTCTTTCGTCTGTTTCCTTGCGCTACCTCGCAAACGCGGGAGACAGCGACAAAAAATAAATATATATATATATATATATATATATATATATATATATATATATATATATATATATATATATATATATATATATATATATATATTTCTTTTTTTCAAACTATTCGCCATTTCCCGCGTTAGCGAGGTAGCGTTAAGAACAGAGAACTGGGTCTTTGAGGGAATATTCTCACCTGGCCCCCTTCTCTGTTCCCTCTTTTAGAAAATCAAAAGAAAATAATGAGAGGGGAGGATTTCCAGCCCCCCGCTCCCTCCCCTTTTAGTCGCCTTCTACGACACGCAGGGAATACGTGGGAAGTGTTCTTTCTCCCCTATCCCCAGGGATAATATATATATATATATATATATAACATCCAAAGCTCCAACAGCCAGGATCGAACCTGGGACCCCTTGTGCAAGAGGCAGGCATGCTAACCGCTAGGCTAAGGGACTGTATAATAGGAAACAACTATTCGAAATGGCTGTTGGAGCTTTGTATGTTCTATGAAGGTGCGCGTTCATATACACTTTATTCGTATATATATATATATATATATATATATATATATATATATATATATATATATATATATATATATATATATATATATACATATATATATATATATATATGTAGATAATGGGCCGTCACTATCATCCATCACAGACCACCATCACCTACCATTATCATAAACTGACACGCTATTGTTCATTACTATCGTCTACCACACATCACCACTCATCACACGCCACCATCATCCATCACACGCCACCATCACCTATCACACCTTACCACCATCATACTATCATCACCTATCATACATCACCATCGCCCACCACACTTAACCTCACCCACCACACACCACCATCACCCATCACACACCACCATCACCCACCACACGCCACCATCGCTCATCAGACACCACCATCACCCAACACACATAACCAGCAGTTCGGGACGTATGCATTGCCTCGCACCACTCCACTGTGTGTAACGCCCTCTGCTCCTTAACATCCTTCAAGCCAGCATCAGTTTTCTTACGTTTTTACTCTGCTTGACAAAATTCAGGAACCATCTCGAGTTGCTTCAGGAACACGTTTTAGAGACCTCCGGAACTCGCTTGTCCATTTACGGAACACACCGGAGCATATGTGAGTCTGAGGGTAAACCTGTATTACGAGTGATGAGGAGGAGGGTTCATGCTCGCCCTCCGTGTTGGTGGGAGGCGGGAAGAGATTGATTCCAACGCCAGCCATATTCAGGGTGACAAGACGGGAGGGCTGACGTACGGAGCCTCACCGACCGGCGCATTGTGTTACTTGGACTTAACGGAGGAGGTACAACGCTTATGTGCAAGTAGCATTGCGTACAGCAAGGAGGGAAGAAGGACAATGAATAAAAAAAAAAAAGGAAGGAGAAGGAAGGAAGAAAACACTGAGGAATGGAAGGGAGATGGAAATAGAGAGATCCAGGAGGCCAGGATGTAAAGGAAAGGAAAGGTCACGAAGGAGAGAAGGAAATAATGAAGGAACAGGAATACAAGGAAGGAGAAAAAGGAAAAAAAAATAGCGAAAAAAAAGAGTCTAGGGAGATGACGAAAGATGCAAGTGATGCGAAGAGGTAATTTCAAACGAAGTGATGTCGGCGAGGACAGACTAAAAGAACAAAACAAGAAAACATCGTGTTTTGAAGTAGCCACAGATACCAGCGCCCCGGAGGTGTACCCAGCAGTATATTTCCCACCTTGCACGAGCACCAGAGCCATATGGGTTTACACAGCAGTATGCTTCCCACCTTGCTCGAGTATTAAGAGCCCTGAAGGTTACAGTATAAAGTAAAAGTCCTCTCTTGCCACAGAGGTTTACCCAGGAGTATACTTCCTACCTTGCTCGAGAACTATGAGCTCCCAAGTGTACGGTATAAGTATACGTCCTCTGTTCCCACAAAGGGTTACCCAGGAGTATACTTCCTATCTCGAACAGGTCTCGGAACCATGTAGGTTTACCCAAACAGTATACATCCCAGCTCGAACGAGTGCCAGAACCGCCAAGATTTACTCAGTAGTATATATCCCATCTTGCACAGAAAGACACTAAGCACATATAACCCAGTGACTTACGATACGAGAGCCAGATGGTTGGAAGGCGTGATATAGCATCGCTATATACGTTACCAGCCGCCCCCCTCCCCTTGAAACACTAACTGCCCAACTACATCTTGAAGGACGATGCAACATTTGAGGAGAATGCTTTATCAAGGGTCCCCCGCGCGCGTTTTGTATTCAAGTTTTGGTCATTTTCTTACTCAAATAGGACAGTTTGGGGAGATTTACGCCTGTGTGTTGTACAATTCCCTCGCGGTTGTAGACAGCCTTATCTGAAGGTAAACATTTTGTTTACCCTCTGTTTAGCCAACGACGGCTGTTGCAGGAGTCTCTTAGATCGCCTTGTTTACCTTTGGTGTCCGCTGCAGTTCTAGTTTTGTATTTTTCTTACCGTTGCCTCCGTTGTTCTGTGCTGCTGTTGGTTGCGGTAAATACGACGTTCCCGTTATGTTTCTACGTGAATAACGGATGTTTTTTTTTTTTCTATCATCAATCGACATATCCTCAATGTCTGCAGCCAGTTCGACCGTTGGCAACAGTCGGTCATCCCTCAGTTCCTCCCTGTTTCTTGCGTTGCTTGCCTTATTGTTCATGTGGGATAGTTTCCTCAACCGTTTCTTCCTCTATGTAGGCTGTCTTCTGTTACTGTTGTCAACCGTTTACCGTTAGCACCCTTTAGTCTCTTCGATGATCTATTCGTTTCTGTCTCTCGTGAGGGGTTCCTCAGGATATTGTCCTGTCACCATACGCTATTTCTACCATTTTTTTTTTTCTTACCCAACGTCGAAATCTTTTTCCTAATTCCTCGCTGGCATCTCTATCAGGTCTCCCAACTGAGCCATTCTAAACCTCTCCATTGCACCTGCTGAGCTCTTATTTTTCCCCCCACCTATACTCACTCCAGGCCTCGTCCGTTTTCTCTGTTTACCGTTGGCATTCGTTGGGGCTCAAGCCGACCGCCTAAACTATCGCTGTAATGGCATTCCATGGATGACGGCTGGCGCGTCTCTGAACCTTAGAGGAAAATATGGGCTCATACCCAAGCTCCCGGTATGTCGAGGTGGAGTGAGCACCACAACTCCAGCCATAGACCCATTCCCACACACAACGTGCACCCTCCTTCCCTCCTCACCCCACCACACTACCTCTCCTCGCATCGTGTACTTTCTAAACATACGTTTTTCTGACCACAAGATATTTCTTTTTATACGAAAGTGATGGAGGATATTTTTTTTTCCTCTCCGTTTTTTTTTCCTCTCCTTGGAATCTATTCCCGGTCAGAACTTCTGGGAGAAAATTCCATTTGAAAAGAGGTCCATTATTCCCCACGGGAAGAATAGGTCGCCTGCTCAACTTGGGCTGAAGTCCTCACGCCCCTAAAGCCGGCCACCTTGCGTGAATATATAGACAGGCGACGGAATTCCTGAAGAGCGTTATCGGTTTTTGGTACCCAAAGCAATTCCTTCTGTATCCCTCCGAGTATGCACACGTCATACAGACTAGTTAGTTTAAACCTATGTGCCTCTCCTGCCTTAGCGAGGCGTCAGACACTGTCAGAGGCAGATATTATAGACTGGTAACTGCAGGTTGAACTGTCGACATGACTTCGTTGGTCAAGGAATATTAGATTCGTCCAATATAGAGGGAAGAGAGGAGAGAGGGTGCTGAATCATATGGTTATATCTATACCAGAGATATAGTATCAGAACGAGAAAAAGAGAGAAGGTTGATTTGCAAAGGCTGATAGATATGTTCTTAGCTTAAGACCTGAAAAAAAAATGTAACTATAACAAAAGGCAGGACAGCACACTTAATCCGGATAAAGAAAATAACCTGGGCATTATGGATTCACAGCTCTTCGAGACTCTAATAAAGTCTGGTCCCACTTGGTTCCTGGTCTGTAGGCGTTCTAGAGCAAGAATGACTAAAACAAGGGATGAGAAGCTGTTCTTAGGGATGGAGGGACGTTTTCCTTCGAGGGATGGAGGGACGTTTGCCTCCGAGGGATGGAGGGACGTTTGCCTTCGAGTGATGGAGGGACGTTTGTCTTCAAGGGATGGAGGGACGTTTGCCTTCGAGTGATGGAGGGACGTTTGTCTTCAAGGGACGGAGGGACGTTTGCCTTCGAGTGATGGAGGGACGTTTGCCTTCGAGTGATGGAGGGACGTTTGTCTTCAAGGGACGGAGGGACGTTTGCCTTCGTAACCACAGCGTTAACCAGTTTCTCGTTTTATATGAAGGAAAGTGTCTCACAAGGGAAGCGGTCGTCACCACAAGGGAAAGAAAATGGAAACTTTGTGAATTAGTGCCTTCTGAACCCTCGCAAAGAATCGTAGCTGGCATCGTAACGGCAGGAAGGGGGTATCAAAAGAGAGGAAACAGCTACAGAATTATGGCGCAAAAGTTCCCAATGGGATGAAGTTTGATCGCCCCCAGCAAAAAGGGGTTTCAGGTGAAGAAATCACTCAAAGTACGAGACTTGGTGGAGACGATCAAGAAGAGAATATCTTATGTTCTCCAGATCGCAGAGAACGGGGAAAAAAGCGAGTAGATTTTATTACTTACATCATCAAAACAACATCTGAAGTAATTGGAAACAGAAGCTGGGAGACACTGTGAGTAAGATGAGGCATCATAATAGGATATTCAAGGTGCAAAAGGCGAACAATATAGTAGCAGTATTTGCTTCGGCACACACGTACCCCATCCTTGCACCGGAGACAGTAATACGGACCTGAAAAGGCCCAGTATACACACACACACACACACACACACACACATCTATTAAGTGCCATGTAGAAATTGTGATAAGTTTATGTTGGGCAGACTGATTGTTGATAAAATTTGTAAAATGATAAGTTTATGAACGCTTGTTGTCTGTCTTGGACAAACACATCTTTGCCAAATGGCGTCCTAGCTACGTTCTCTTCGTTGTACTGACTGTTATATTTCTCTCTTGTGTCTCCCTCATGATGTGATTATTACACGAAAGTGCCCTTGGGAACTTATCGTGTTTCATTTTCCCCGTGGACTCTTGAGATGGTATTGCAATGGAATTTCTTAAAAAAAAAAAGAGGGGGTGACTGTATTGTTGACTGGTTGGTAAGGTTATTTAATGTATGTATAATTCATGGTGAGGTGCCTGAGGATTGGCGGAATGCTTGCATAGTGACATTGTTCAAAGGCAAAGGGGATAAGAGTGAGTGCTCAAATTACAGAGGTATAAGTTTGTTGAGTATTCCTGGTAAATTATATGGGAGGGTATTGATTAAGAGGGTGAAGGCATGTACAGAACATCAGATTGGGGAAGAGCAGTGTGGTTTCAGAAGTGGTAGAGGATGTGTGGATCAGGTGTTTGCTTGAAGAATGTATGTGAGAAATACTTAGAAAAGCAAATGGATTTGTATGTAGCATTTATGGATGTGGAGAATGCATATGATAGAGTTGATAGAGATGCTGTGTAGAAGGTATTAAGAATATATGGTGTGGGAGGCAAGTTCTTAGAAGCAGTGAAAAGTTTTTATCGAGGATGTAAGGCTTGTGTACGTGTAGGAAGAGAGGAAAGTGATTGGTTCTCAGTGAATGTAGGTTTGCGGCAGGGGTGTGTGATGTCTCCATGGTTGTTTAATTTGTTTATGGATGGGGTTGTTAGGGAGGTGAATGCAAGAGTTTTGGAAAGAGGGGCAAGTATAAAGTCTGTTGTGGATGAGAGAGCTTGGGAAGTGAGTCAGTTGTTGTTCGCTGATGTTACAGCGCTGGTGGCTGATTAATGTGAGAAACTGCAGAAGCTGGTGATTGAGTTTGGTAAAGTGTGTGAAAGAAGAAAGTTAAGAGTAAATGTGAATAAGAGCAAGGTTATTAGGTACAGTAGGGTTGAGGGTCAAGTCAATTGGGAGGTAAGTTTGAATGGAAAAAATTGGAGGAAGTGAAGTGTTTTAGATATCTGGGAGTGGATCTGGCAGCGGATGGAATAATGGAAGCGGAAGTGCATCATAGGGTGGGGGAGGGGGCGAAAATTCTGGGAGCTTTGAAGAATGTTTGGAAGTCGAGAACATTATCTCGGAAAGCAAAAATGGGTATGTTTGAAGGAATAGTGGTTCCAACAATGTTGTATGGTTGCGAGGTGTGGGCTATGGATAGAGTTGTGCGTAGGAGGGTGGATGTACTGGAAGTGAGATGTTTGAGGACAATATGTGGTGTGAGGTAGTTTGATCGAGTAAGTAATGTAAGGGTAAGAGAGATGTATGGAAATAAAAAGAGTATGGTTGAGAGAGCAGAAGTGGGTGTTTTGAAATGGTTTGGTCACATGGAGAGAATGAATGAGGAAAGATTGACCAAGAGGATATATGTGTCGGAGGTGAGGGAACGAGGAGAAGTGGGAGACCAAATTGGAGGTGGAAAGATGGAGTGAAAAAGATTTTGAGTGATCGGGGCCTGAACATGCAGGAGGGTGAAAGGCATGCAAGGAATAGAGTGAATTGGAACGATGTGGTATACCGGGGTCGACATGCTGTCAATGGATTGAACCAGGGCATGTGAAGCGTCTGGGGTAAACCATGGAAAGTTGTGTGGGGCCTGGATGTGGAAAGGGAGCTGTGGTTTCGGTGCATTATTACATGACAGCTAGAGACTGATTGTGAACGAATGGGGCCTTTGTTGTCTTTTTATAGCACTACCTCGCACACATGAGGGGGGAGGGGGATGTTATTCCATGTGTGGCGAGGTGGCGATGGGAATAAATAAAGCCTGAAAGTATGAATTATGTACATGCGTATATATGTATATGTCTGTGTGTGTGTATATATATATATATATATATATATATATATATATATATATATATATATATATATATATATATATATATATATATATATATATATATATATGTACATTGAGATGTATAGGTATGTATATTTGCGTGTGTGGACGTGTATGTATATACATATGTATGTGGGTGGGTTGGGCCATTCTTTCGTCTGTTTCCTTGCGCTACCTCTCTTACGCGGGAGAAAGCGCCAAAGCAAAATAAAAAATCAAAAAAAAAAAAAAAAAAAATATATATATATATATATATATATATATATATATATATATATATATATATATATATATTTTTTTTTTTTTTTATACTTTGTCGCTGTCTCCCGCGTTTGCGAGGTAGCGCAAGGAAACAGACGAAAGAAATGGCCCAACCCCCCCCCATACACATGTATATACATACGTCCACACACGCAAATATACATACCTACACAGTTTTCCATGGTTTACCCCAGACGCTTCACATGCCTTGATTCAATCCACTGACAGCACGTCAGCCCCGGTATACCACATCGCTCCAATTCACTCTGTTCCTTGCCCTCCTTTCACCCTCCTGCATGTTCAGGCCCCGATCACACAAAATCTTTTTCACTCCATCTTTCCACCTCCAATTTGGTCACCCTCTTCTCCTTGCTCCCTCCACCTCCGACACATATATCCTCTTGGTCAATCTTTCCTCACTCATCCTCTCCATGTGCCCAAACCACTTCAAAACACCCTCTTCTGCTCTCTCAACCACGCTCTTTTTATTTCCACACATCTCTCTTACCCTTACGTTACTCACTCGATCAAACCACCTCACACCACACATTGTCCTCAAACATCTCATTTCCAGCACATCCATCCTCCTGCGCACAACTCTATCCATAGCCCACGCCTCGCAACCATACAACATTGTTGGAACCACTATTCCTTCAAACATACCCATTTTTGCTTTCCGAGATAATGTTCTCGACTTCCACACATTCTTCAAGGCCCCCAGAATTTTCGCCCCCTCCCCCACCCTATGATCCACTTCCGCTTCCATGGTTCCATCCGCTGCCAGATCCACTCCCAGATATCTAAAACACTTCACTTCCTCCAGTTTTTCTCCATTCAATCTCACCTCCCAATTGACTTGACCCTCAACCCTACTGTACCTATATATATATATATATATATATATATATATATATATATATATATATATATATATATATATATATATATATATATATATATAAAAATTTTTTTTTTTTCATACTATTCGCCATCTCCCGCATTAGCAAGGTAGCGTTAAGAACAGAGGACTGGGCCTTTGAGGGAATATCCTCACCTGGCTCCCTTCTCTGTTCCTTCTTTTTGAAAAAAAAAAAAAAAAAAATATATATATATATATATATATATGTATATATATATATATATATATATATATATATATATATATATATATATATATATATATATATATATATATATATATATATATATCTTTTCTTTCTTTCAAACTATTCGCCATTTCCCGCATTAGCGAGGTAGCGTTAAGAACAGAGGACTGGGCCTTTGAGGGACTACCCTCACCTGGCCCAATTCTCTGTTCCTTCTTTTGGAAAATTAAAAAAAAAACGAGAGGGGATGATTTCCAGCCCCCCGCTCCCTCCCCTTTTAGTCGCCTTCTACGACACGCAGGGAATACGTGGGAAGTATTCTTGCTCCCCTATCCCCAGGGATATATATAGATATATATATATATATATATATATATATATATATATATATATATATATATATATATATATATATATGTATATGTATATATATATATATATATATATATATATATATATATATATATATATATATATATATATATATATATATATATATATATATACATATATATATATATATATATATATATATATATATATATATATATATATATATATATATATATATATATATATATATATATATATATATATATATATACACACTTATTAGTCTATGTCTTCATGCAAGTATATAATCTATTCAGACATTTCACTTACCGAATTTAGGAAATTAGTTGTTCGAATATCTTTTCAACGTATTCCTTTAGATTCAGATATTTTCTGTTATCTTTTGAGGAGGTTGAGTAAGAGACAGGAGGAAGGTCTGAAGGAGGCTTTAGAGCATATCAGGGTCGCCTGAACATCAAAAATGCCTGGTAGTGTACACTAGCTAGAACGAACTGGAGTGAAGCGCTGTCTGGGGATGGACGACTAACTCTCACTGGGCTAAACCAGAGCATAGGAAATGGGAAATGAGGCGGGACAGCCTCTTGTTTCGGTATATTGTACATGACAGTTAGAGATTGGATGAATGCAGATGAGGCCATTGTACCTTTGTTCCTACAGCTTCCTCCTCACTAAATGTGGAAAGGTAACTATATACATAGTTATCCCAGGGGATAGGGGAGAAAGAATACTTCCCACGTATTCCTCACGTGTCGTAGAAGTCGACTAAAGGGGAAACAAAAGAAGGAGTCACGCGGGGAAGGCTCATCCTCCTCGAACGCTCAGATTGGGGTTTCTAAATGTGTGTGGATGGAACCAAGATGAGAAAAAAGGAGAGATAGGTAGTATGTTTGAGGAAAGGAACATGGATGTTTTGGCTCTGAGTGAAACGAAGCTCAAGGGTAAAGGGAAAGAGTGGTTTGGGAATGTCTTGGGAGTAAAGTCAGGGGTTAGTGAGAGGACAAGAGCAAGGGAAGGAGTAGCACTACTCCTGAAAAAGGAGTTGTGGGAGTATGTGATAGAGTGTAAGAAAGTAAATTCTAGATTGATATGCATAAAACTGAAAGTTGATGGAGAGAGATGGGTGATTATTGGTGCATATGCACCTGGGCATGAGAAGAAAGATCATGAGAGGCAAGTGTTTTGGGAGCAGCTGAATGAGTGTGTTAGTGGTTTTGATGCACAAGACAGGGTTATAGTGATGAGTGATTTGAATGCAAAGGTGAGTAATGTGGCAGTTGAGGGAATAATTGGTATACATGGGGTGTTCAGTGTTGTAAATGGAAATGGTAAAGAGCTTGTAGATTTATGTGCTGAAAAAGGACTGGTGATTGGGAATACCTGGTTTAAAAAGCGAGATATACATAAGCATACGTATGTAAGTAGGAGAGATGGCCAGAGAGCGTTATTGGATTACGTGTTAATTGATAGGCGCGCGAAAGAGACTTTTGGATGTTAATGTGCTGAGAGGTGCAACTGGAGGGATGTCTGATCATTATCTTGTGGAGGTGAAGGTGAAGATTTGTAGGGGTTTTCAGAAAAGAAGAGAGAATGTTGGGGTAAAGAGAATGGTGAGAGTAAATGAGCTTGGGGAGGAGACTTGTGTGAGGAAGTACCAGGAGAGACTGAGCACAGAATGGAAAAAGGTGAGAACAAAGGAGGTAAGGGGAGTTGGGGAGGAATGGGATGTATTTAGGGAAGCAGTGATGGCTTGCGCAAAAGATGCTTGTGGCATGAGAAGCGTGGGAGGTGGGCAGATTAGAAAGGGTAGTGAGTGGTGGGATGAAGAAGTAAGATTGTTAGTGAAAGAGAAGAGAGAGGCATTTGGACGATTTTTGCAGGGTAAAAATGCAAATGAGTGGGAGATATATAAAAGAAAGAGGCAGGAGGTCAAGAGAAAGGTGCAAGAGGTTAAAAAGAGGGCAAATGAGAGTTTGGGTGAGAGAGTATCATTAAATTTTAGGGAGAATAAAAAGATGTTTTGGAAGGAGGTAAATAAAGTGCGTAAGACAAGGGAGCAAATGGGAACTTCAGTGAAGGGGGCTAATGGGGAGGTGGTAACAAGTAGTGGTGATGTGAAAAGGAGATGGAGTGAGTATTTTGAAGGTTTGTTGAATGTGTTTGATGATAGAGTGGCAGATATAGGGTGTTTTGGTCGAGATGGTGTGCAAAGTGAGAGGGTTAGGGAAAATGATTTGGTAAACAGAGAAGAGGTAGTAAAAGCTTTACGGAAGATGAAAGCCGGCAAGGCAGCAGGTTTGGATGGTACTGCAGTGGAATTTATTAAAACAAGGAGGTGACTGTATTGTTGACTGGTTGGTAAGGTTATTTAATGTATGTATGATTCATGGTGAGGTGCCTGAGGATTGGCGGAATGCTTGCATAGTGCCATTGTACAAAGGCAAAGGGGATAAGAGTGAGTGCTCAAATTAGAGAGGGATAAGTTTGTTGAGTATTCCTGGTAAATTATATGGGAGGGTATTGATTGAGAGGGTGAAGGCATGTACAGAACATGAGATTGGGGAAGAGCAGTGTGGTTTCAGAAGTGGTAGAGGATGGTGGATCAGGTGTTTGCTTTGAAGAATGTATGTGAGATATACCTAGAAAAGCAAATGGATTTGTATGTAGCATTTATGGATCTGGAGAAGGCATATGATAGAGTTGATAGAGATGATCTGTGGAAGGTATTAAGAATAGATGGTGTGGGAGGCAATTTGTTAGAAGCAGTGAAAAGTTTTTATCGAGGATGTACGGCATGTGTATGTGTACGAAGAGACGAAAGTGATTGGTTCTCAGTGAATGTAGGTTTACGGCAGGGGTGTGTGATGTCTCCATGGTTGTTTAATTTGTTTATGGATGGGGTTGTTAGGGAGGTGAATGCAAGAGTTTTGGAAAGAGGGGCAAGTATGCAGTCTGTTGTGGATGAGAGAGCTTAGGAAGTGAGTCAGTTGTGTTTCGCTGATGATACAGCGCTGGTGGCTGATTCATGTGAGAAACTGCAGAAGCTGGTGACTGAGTTTGGTAAAGTGTGTGAAAGAAGAAAGTTAAGAGTAAATGTAAATAAGAGCAAAGTTATTAGGTACAGTAGGGTTGAGGGTCAAGTCAATTGGGAGGTAAGTTTGAATTGAGAAAACCTGGAGGAAGTAAAGTCTTTTAGATATCTGGGAGTGGATTTGGCAGCAGATGGAATCATGGAAGCGGAAGTGAATCATAGGGTGGGGGAGGGTGCGAAAATTCTGGGAGCCTTGAACAATGTGTGGAAGTCGAGAACATTATCTCGGAAAGCAAAAATGTGTATGTTTGAAGGAATAGTGGTTCCAACAATGTTGTATGGCTGCGAGACGTGGGCTATGGATAGAGGTGTGCGCAGGATCGTGGATGTGCTGGAAATGAGATGTTTGAGGACAATATGTGTTGTGAGGTGGTTTGATCGAGTAAGTAATGTATGGGTAAGAGAGATGTGTGGAAATAAAAAGGGTGTGGCTGAGAGAGCAGAAGAGGGTGTTTTGAAATGGTTTGGTCACATGGAGAGAATGAGTGAGGAAAGATTGACCAAGAGGATATATGTGTCAGAGGTGGAGGGAACGAGAAGTGGGAGACCAAATTGGAGGTGGAAAGATGGAGTGAAAAAGATTTTGAGTGATCGGGGCCTGAACATGCAGGAGGGTGAAAGGCATGCAAGGAATAGAGTGAATTGGAACGATTTGGTATACCGGGGCATGTGAAGCGTCTGGGGTAAACCATGGAAAGTTCTGTGGGGCCTGGCTGTGGAAAGGGAGCTGTGGTTTCCTTGCATTATTACATGACACTAGAGACTGAGTGTGAACGAATAGGGCCTTTGTTGTCTTTTCCTAGCGCTACCTCGCACACATGAGGGGGGAGGGGGATGTTATTCCAGGCAGACAGTATGAATTATGTACATGTGTATATATGTATATGTCTGTGTGTGTATATATATGTGTACATTGAGATGTATAGGTATGTATATTTGCGTGTGTGGACGTGTATGTATATACATGTGTATGTGGGTGGGTTGGGCCATTCTTTCGTCTGTTTCCTTGCGCTACCTCGCTAACGCGGTAGACAGCGACAAAGTAAGTATATATATATATATATATATATATATATATATATATATATATATATATATATATATATATATATATATATATATATATATTATACTATTCGCCATTTTCCGCCTTAGCGAGGTAGCGGTAAGAACAGAAGACTGAGCCTTTGAGGGAATATCCTCACATGGCCCCATGTTCTGTTCCTTCTTTTGGAAAATTAAAAACGTGAGGGGAGTATTTCCAGCCCGCCGCTCCCTCCCTTTTTATTTGCTTTCTATGACACACAGGGAATGCATGGGAAGTATTCTTACCCTTAGCCAGGTACCCATTTTGACGATCAACCCTTAGTGGTGGATGAACAGCTGGGTTGAGTGTGGAACGACTGCCAGAACCAGGATTCGAGCCAGAACAGAGCAGTAAAAAGGTTTTTTTCTCCCCATCCTACACTCCCTTCGGCTATTGGCCAACTGCCGTGTCCTCCAGGATTTGAACCCGACCTGGACCTTACGTGAGTCATGGTTAACTACGCTAACCACCACACCACGGAAGCCCGTGTGAGTGTGTGGGAGGAGGAAAGGACGACGAAAAGACGAAGGGTTTAGGAACATCATCTACCAGACCATCAATCATCAGACTATCAACCATCAGACCATCATCCATTAGACCATTATCTATCGCGCCACCCACCACCAGACCAGACCATCGTCGGAACTATCAACCATCAGATGATCAACCATCAGATCATCAACCATTAGATTTTATCAACCAATCATCAATCACTTGCCTCCTCCACCACTTATTTGTGCCAATACAAAACTTACCCAAGATTCAAAACGAAAATATTAATTATGGAATCATATATTACAAAAATTTTTTTTTTTCGAAGATAATGTTATCGATATTCTCAATTATTGGCAATATGCACACACACACACACACACACACACACACACACACACACACACACACACACACACACACACACAGGCTTAAACCATAGGTATGATTCCCAAGTCAAACACGTGTAGCCACTAAGTCATGATAAAAATTCCTTTTCAGTAGAGCAGGCCATTCATACCACCCTTACCGGCCCAGAATGATGGATGTGTGTGTGTGTGTGTGTGTGTGTGTGTGTGTGTGTGTGTGTGTGTCTACAGGGTGCATGATGGTGGTGGGTGGGGAGGGAGGTATTGAGAGCGTCACAGGGCGGATGAGTTACAGACGCCAGACCTGTGAGGAACTTGTCAAAGCTGGGAGGGGGTTACACAGGGAACATAGATTAATGGATGTGTCACAGTGGACATGACACAGTGGATGTGTCCCATGATGTTGGTAAAGGGAGGTAGTATATCGGAGGAGCCATGTTATGCAATGACTTAGCTGAAGTGTTACTGTGGTAGTGCACTGTGTGTACATGTGACCTGTCATGGGACACACTAGGTGTACATGTGACCTGTCATGGGACACACTAGGTGTACATGTGACCTGTCTTGTAACGAAGTGGGCGTACACGCAACCTAACTTCTGACACAGTGGGTGCACATGTGACCTGCTTTATGACACTCTGCTTGTGTTTGTGACCTACCTTGTGACACAGTGGGTGTACTAGTGACCTTCCCTATGACACACAGTGTTCAGAATGCCACTTTGTGACCGGCCAACACACCCACCTACCACACTCTGCTCCGCACCGTCTCCCCTACACCATACATCAAGTCGCTAAAGAGCAAGACGCTCTTCCCCTGATACTGTTTGACAACGTTGAGTCGGAGGATGTTATCCCTTGACTACGTTACGCCTGATGACTCTACCACACGTTAGAGAGAGAGAGAAAGAGAGAGAGAGAGAGAGAGAGAGAACTGTAGGGGAGGAGAGTAATATTGAGACGTCGAGAAGTAAATAGAGAGAGACCAAGTGATAGGACGACTTGTCGTGGCACCGGAGAGCCTTGGTGTATATTTAGCAGCCCCAATGGAACCCCAGCATCCGACGGAGAGGATTGTCCCTTGAAGCTCCCCCTTGATTACCCTGTTAATACCTGTCCACCTCAAGGGTTGTACTAGGCCCTAACGCCCTTGGTGGGTCCTGGGCTGAGGAAACACCTGTGATTTTGGTTTCTTTACTCACTTATGGCCGGCTTTGGGTTTTCTAGGAACCTATAATCGTAAATATATATAGACTAATTAATGTTGCATGTGGAAAGATTATAATCTACAATCTAAAACGCTCCCCAAATAGGATCAAGAATGGCTTCCCACGTTTTCCTGACGTCGCTGTGAAATTAAAAGAGGACGGGGCTGGAAATCTCCCCTCTTAGATCGCATTTTTAACTTTTCCTAAAAGAAGGACAGAGGATGTTGGCCAGGGTTGAGGGTGATGTGCCTCAAGGCCAGCCTCGGGTTTGTTTAATCTTACTCGCTTAGTGGGAATGGAAAGTTTTTAAAAACGAAAAATAATATAATATATATATATATATATATATATATATATATATATATATATATATATATATAATATTTATTTATTTATTTATTTATTCATCTATTTATTTTGCTTTGTCGTTGTCTCCCGCGTTAGCGAGGTAGCTCAAGGAGACAGACGAAAGAATGGCCCAACCCGCCCACATACACATGTATATACATAGTCCACACACGCAAATATACGTACCTATACATGTCAATGTACACATATATATACACACACACAGACATATACATATATAAACATTTACATAATTTATACTGTCTGCCTTTATTTATTCCCATCGCCACCTCGCCACACATGGAATAACATCCTCCTCCCCCCTCATGTGTGCGAGGTAGCGCAGGAAAAGACAACAAAGGCCACATTCGTTCACACTCAGTCTCTAGCTGTCATGTAATAATGCACCGAAACCACAGCTCCCTTTCCACATCCACGCCCCAGAAACTTTCCATGGTTTACCCCAGACGCTTCACATGCCCTGGTTCAATCCATTGACAGCACGTCGACCCCGGTATACCACATCGCTCCAATTCACTCTATTCCTTTAATGCCTTTCACCCTCCTGCATGTTCAGGCCCCGATCACTCAAAATCTTTTTCACTCCATCTTTCCACCTCCAATTTGGTCTCCCACTTCTCCTCGTTCCCTCCACCTCTGACACATATATCCTCTTGGTCAATCTTTCCTCACTCATTCTCTCCATGTGACCAAACCATTTCAAAACACCCTCTTCTGCTCTCTCAACCACACTCTTTTTATTTCCACACATCTCTCTTACCCTCACATTACTTACTCGATCAAACCACCTCACACCACATATTGTCCTCAAACATCTCATTTCCAGCACATCCACCCTCCTGCGCACATCTCTATCCATAGCCCACGCCTCGCAACCATATAACATTGTTGGAACCACTATTCCTTCAAACATACCCATTTTTGCTTTCCGAGATAATGTTGTCGACTTCCAAACATTCTTCAAGGCTCCCAGAATTTTCGCACCCTCCACCACCCTATGATTCACTTCCGCTTCCATGGTTCCATCTGCTGCCAGATCCACTCCCAGATATCTAAAAGACTTTACTTCCTCCAGTTTTTCTCCATTAAAACTTACCTCCCAATTGACTTGACCCTCAACCCTACTGTACCTAATAACCTTGCTCTTATTCACATTTACTCTTAACTTTCTTCTTTCACACACTTTACCAAACTCAGTCACCAGCTTCTGCAGTTTCTCACATGAATCAGCCACCAGCGCTGTATCATCAGCGAACAACAACTGACTCACTTCCCAAGCTCTCTCATCCCCAACAGACTGCATACTTGCCCCTCTTTCCAAAACTCTTGCATTCTCCTCCCTAACTACCCCATCCATAAACAAATTGAACAACTATGGAGACATCACACACCCCTGCCGCAAACCCACATTCACTGAGAACCATTCACTTTCCTCTCTTCCTACACGTACACATGCCTCACATCCTCGATGAAAACTTTTCACTGCTTCTAACAAATTGCCTCCCACACCATATATTCTTAATACCTTCCACAGAGCATCTCTATCAGCTCTATCATATGCCTTCTCCAGATCCATAAATGCTACATACAAATCCATTTGCTTTTCTAAGTATTTCTCACATACATTCTTCAAAGCAAGCAAACACCTGATCCACACATCCTCTACCACTTCTGAACCAACACTGCTCTTCCCCAATCTGATGCTCTGTACATGCCTTCACCCTCTCAGTCAATACCCTCCCATATAATTTACCAGGAATACTCAACAAACTTATACCTCTGTAATTTGAGCACTCACTCTTATCCCTTTGCCTTTGTGCAATGGCACTATGCAAGCATTCCGCCAATCCTCAGGCACCTCACCATGAATCATACATACATTAAATAACCTTACCAACCAGTCAGCAATACAGTCACCCCCTTTTTTAATAAATTCCTCTGCAATACCATCCAAACCTGCTGCCTTGCCAGCTTTCAACTTCCGCAATGCTTTTACTACTTCTCTGTTTACCAAATCATTTTCCCTAACCCTCTCACTTTGCACACCACCTTGACTAAAACATCCTATATCTGCCACTCTATCATCAAACTCATTCAACAAACCTTCAAAATACTCACTCCATCTCCTCACATTACCACTACTTGTTATCACCTCCCCATTAGCCCCCTTCACTGAAGTTCACATTTGCTCCCTTGTCTTACGCACTTTATTTACCTCCTTCCAAAACATCTTTTTATTCTCCCTAGAATTTAATGATACTCTCTTACCCCAACTCTCATTTGCCCTCTTTTTCACCTCTTGCACCTTTCTCTTGACCTCCTGCCTCTTTCTTTTATACATCCCCCACTCATTTGCATTTTTTCCCTGCAAAAATCGTCCAAATGCCTCTCTCTTCCTTTTCACTAATAATCTTACGTCTTCATCCCACCACTCACTACCGTTTCTAATCTACCCACCTCCCACGCTTCTCATGCCACAAGCATCTTTTGCGCAAGCCATCACTTCTTCCCCAAATACATCCCATTCCTCCCCCACTCCCCTTACCTCCTTTGTTCTCACCTTTTTCCATTCTGTACTCAGTCTCTCCTGGTACTTCCTCACACAAGTCTCCTTCCCAAGCTCACTTACTCTCACCACTCTCTTCACCCCAACATTCTCTCTTTTCTGAAAACCCCTACAAATTTTCACCTTCGCCTCCACAAGATAATGATCAGACATCCCTCCAGTTGCACCTCTCAGCACATTAACATCCAAAAGTCTCTCTTTAGCGCGCCTATCAATATGTATATATATATATGGGGTAGGGGGCGAAAGTTCTGGGAGCGTTGAAGAATATGTGGAAGTCGAGAACATTATCTCGGAAAGGAAAAATAGGTATATTTGAAGGAATAGTGGTTCCAATAATGTTATATGGTTGCGAGGCGTGGGCTAAGGATAGAGTTGTGCGCAGGAGGGTGGATGTGCTGGAAATGAGATGTTTGAGGACAATATGTGGTGTGAGGTGGTTTGATCGAGTAAGTAATAGTAGGGTAAGAGAGATGTGTGGTAATAAAAAGAAAGTGGTTGAGAGAGCAGAAGATGATGTTTGAAATGGTTTGGTCACATGGAGAGAATGAGTGAGGAAAGATTGACCAAGGGGATATATGTGTCGGAGGCGGAGGGAACGAGGAGAAGTGGGAGACCAAATTGGTGGTAGAAAGATGGAGTGAAAAAGGTTTTGAGTGATCGGGGCCTGAACATGCAGGAGGGTGAAAGGCGTGCAAGGAATAGAGTGAATTGGAACGATGTAGTATACCGGAGTCAACGTGCTGTCAATGGATTGAACCAGGGCGTGCGAAGCGTCTTGGGTAAACCATGGAAAGTTCTGTGGGGCCTGAGTGTGGAAAGGGAGCTGTAGTTTCAGTGCATTATACATGACAGTTAGAGACTGAGTGTGAACGAATGTGGCCTTTGTTGTCTTTTCCTAGCGCTACCTCGAGCACATGTGGGGGGAGGGGTTTGCTATTTCATGTGTGGCAGGGTGGCGATGGTAATGAATAAAGGCAGACAGTATGAATTATGTACATGTTTATATATGCATATGTCTGTGTGTTTATATATATGTATACGTTGAGATGTATAGGTATGTTTATGTGCGTGTGTGGACGTGTATGTATATACATGTTTATGTGGGTGGGTTGGGCCATTCTTTAGTCTGTTTCTTTGCGCTGCCTCGCTAACGCGGGAGACAGCGACAAAGCAAAATAGATAAAGAAATATATATATATATATATATATATATATATATATATATATATATATATATATATATATATATATATATACATATATATATATATGTGTGGAGAGAGAGAGAGAGAGAGAGAGAGAGAGAGAGAGAGAGAGAGAGAGAGAGAGAGAGAGAGAGAGAATGTTCTTTCAGTTCTAAACTGTCTCTTTAAGAAGTGTTCGCTAAGCAAAATGTAACACTGAAAACTGAAAGCAAAAGCAATAAATTTTCTTTTATTCAACTCGTTATGCCAAAGACGCATTAAGATTTTGTCGTAACTGGTTGGGAAGAATGAATTCCTAGTTCATGCTTTCAGTTTTCCTTTGATACATTTTACCCAGTTTCTGCTATGGATAGGTCTCATCTGAAGTGCTCATTGGTTGAGTGATTATCCGTTCTTTATCTTGATTTCTCCAGATTTTCTTCTGGAACGGAAAGGCAAATTGTTTTTCTTCAACAATCGACTAAACAGGTGTTTGCCAAAGGGAAAATATTACAGTTTGTGGAGCATAACTGTCTGAATACTAGTTTTCCTGCCACAGCCCACTAGGCACGCCTATTTGAAGCAGAACTCCCCAGGTATACACGAGTTACACTTTCTCGTCTACTCTGCACATAGTCCCACTTTGCAATACTACAAACACCGGGAGTTGGAAGTGTATGAGTGTGGAGGGTGAAATCACAAGTAGGCATCTTCCTGCAGCACAGTCTGTGGCCTGACGCCAGTGTGGCCCGAGGCCATTGTGGCCCAAGGCTAGCGTAGCCCACTGTGGCCTTAGGCCAGTCTGGGCCACCACCGTCACCCGTTTGGCCCAATGCCATGTTCAGCTGCATGTGGTCACCACACGAAACATATGATTCCTCTTATTTCGCCTTGCCTAATCCACGAGCCCATTAATAGGCACACTTTTCACCTTTTATATTCAGCTGAATTAGATATTTGGTCGCACGAACCTGCGCGTTTCGGGTGGGAATAATCCTGGACTTGCCCTCACGTTATATGGTCAAATATATAACATGTGCCGTTTTCTGTATTCCTCACTGGAGCTTGTGAGTGTTTGCCTCACGAAACAGCTGGCTCTTTGAGCCCGTCTGTATGATCCTGAAACTCGGTTACGTAAGCCTCTAAGGACAAGCTGTCATATCCAAGGTTCGTATCGTCGAGCTCATTGGTCATATCGCCGTGTTCAAGGGTTTAAGGTCGTACTTAAAGGTCTTACCGTCATGCTCAAGGGTCGTATCGTCGTGTTCAAGGGTCTTAAAGTCGCGCTCAGTGGTTGCACCATCGTGCTCAAGGGTCGTACCATCATGCTCGAGGACCTTACCGTCATGCTCAAGGCAACATGCACTTCCATGACTGTTCGTTACTTTTGAAGACTTGAGATTAAGCTTAACAAGACCTGTGGTCACGTTGAGTGCGGCAAGTCTGTGGGGGTAGTCAAGTCCCAGCGGGGTCTCGCCGGCCAATCACATTCAGAACAAGAGGACGTCAGAGGATCAAGGCAAGATTAAGCTTCCTGGTGAACAAATCATTTAAGTCCGTCTCGTGTGTGTGTGTGTGTGTGTGTGTGTGTGTGTGTGTGTGTGTGTGTGTGTGTGTTGTGTGTGTGTGTGTGTGTGTGTATACCAGAGTTGCTGACATGGTTTGCTCGTCGGCTTTACCTCTTGAGAGAGGTTTACCTGGCCCACGTAACGAGGAAATGGCTTCTGTATCCAATTTTGTTATCCGTCCTTTTGTAGGGAGATTGACTGGGGATCCTTGTTCACAAACAGCGTAAAATCGTATTATCATATAAAGTGAATTCTGTACAAGACCGTGACGGCATGAGGAGCTACGTCTTGGGGGGGGGGGGGGGGGGGGTGTATGGGGGTTTCGTGCTCAGGGTAGGCTCTCACTGCCCTGTGTGAGGCGTCGCTGGCCGTACGACAGTGATCGACGACGAAGGAATAATCTCAGAAAAGGTATAAACGCACCCGTGGCTGACGGTCCTAAATTGACGTGATTCCTACTCGGTCACACGTTATCAACAAGCGGAAAAAAATGGCTTAGAAATATTTTTTGATTTGCAATGAACATTTTGAGAACTTGCTTATACCAGAATATGACACGAGGTAAATTCATCTGTTCCATTTGGAGATTCCGTGATCAGCTGTGAGAGTCAACCTTCGATGAAGCTTTAATCTTGTTCTGCCACTGTGTCGGACACGTCCTCTTGCGCCTTACCTCACACTAGCCAATGTCTGTAGCGAGGCAATTTCTCTACAGCAAAAATAATGACTGAAACAGTTTATGTGTATAAAAGATTATGAAAAATGTGTATATACTCTGTGTGATTATTCTTAATCACTGAAGGAATGATGTTATGGGGTTGGGGGTGATGTGAAATATATGTATAACATTGTTAGTGGAATCGCACATCAGTCGTCACCATACTCACCGTCCCTTCCACAATCGCACTTCAGCACGGCCACATCAACAGTGATACCTGCACAGTAACTACACACAGCCTATACATCATATATCATCTGTCGTCTTTCAAAAGCTCTTTGATATCACACAGTTCTCCTCTCATCATCAATACTGCCTGTCCTCAACCTTGGCCCAAGGTCCCCCATATCACTTCTATACCTCTCCTGGGCTCTCTTCTATGGCATTCTCCCAGCGTAGCCACATTACCAACATTCTTACCCATACACCTACGAGCCCTTCACATCACCTGCACCAATGATCATTGATCTGTTTTAATCCTGGAGTTAACAACCATCTTTCTCCTTTCTCCCCCACCAGCTATCTCCTTCGACCCCAAGAAGCTGGAGTCGTCCTCGCAAATGTGGTCGTCCGACTACCGTCAAGTGTTGTTGCCGAACTTTGACGACACGCCACAGAATGTGACGGCGCTGGTGGGCGACTCCGCCTTCCTGCCCTGCACCGTCATCCACCTGGGCGACAGATCCGTGAGTTGCTCTCTGAGGCGGGGGCTCGAGATCAGCCATAGGGCGTCTTAGGTCCTAGCAGTAAGTTGGCCCTCGGGTAGTGGCGCAAGGGAACGCAGGTCTTCTGTCTTACCAGATTTTCCTTGCCACTCTCAGGGCATTAGCAGGCTGGTCACCTCGTAAGGACGGCAAGGTCTCTCTCTCTCTCTCTCTCTCTCTCTCTCTCTCTCTCTCTCTCTCTCTCTCTCTCTCTCTCTCACCATGAATATCCTCTTCCCTGCTTCATCAAGTTTCAAGGAGGACGGCAGGAAGGAAAAAGGAGGAAAAACCACAAAAAGAGCCGACGATAATGTCAAGCAGAAAAGAGAGTGGGAAAAAAAAACAGTGTTGGAGAGGGCGTTGCAAGCGGGATGGAAAAGAGGGAAGAGAAGACTAGGAAAGGTGAAGCTGCGTTTAAAATGAACCCGCTTAAGTTGTGGAGATTCTGAATTGCTTTATTTCCATCACAATGCTCTTTAATTTTCCGTGGTAGGACCTGCCCAACGCATCTTCAGCCTTGTTTTCCTGTACACAAACGTACCCTTGCTTCACACACACACACACACACACACACACACACACGCACACACACACACACACACACGCACACACACACAGTGCACGCACACGCACACGCACATAAGTCAGTTTACACACACACACACTCACACACACACACATAAACACACACACACCTCACCTCCGTGCACGCACTCGCACACGCACATAAGTCAGTTTACACACGCACACAGCCTCAGTCCATGCACTCGTATCCTTGCCCTGTGCTTCTTTGCAGTGAGTAAAGCGCCTCAACAGAGAGGCCTCCACCTCAAAGGCTCTCCCTCACACCTACTTCTCGTGTCCCCAGTATTTCCTATTCTCACATGTCCCTTCACAGAATTTTCCGCTCGATATCCTTCCCCACGGTATCCCATTCCTCCTGTACCCCCATTTTACCTCTTAATTTCCTTCCGTCTTCGTCCCGAAGTTAGTGAGCGGTGGTCATGGTGGCGGCTGTAATATGAACGTCGTCATCTTCATCTTGCGTGTAGTGGTACTCGCGTCGTCCGAGTGTGTGTGTGGATGGGGTGTTGTCGGCACTGACATGGCAGATGTTATCATTAATGTGGGAAGCTGACATAAAGGGAGGGAAGAGAGAGGGAGGGAAATTAGGGAGGGAAAGAGGCAGAGTAAGCAAGAGAGCACACATCCAAACCTAGGTGTTCATCCTCTCCCTCAGAGCTGGCCGATATTTGGGTACCTGGCATAGACTAGGGTGTGTGTGTGTGCGTATGTGTGTGTGTGAGTGTTTGCAAACATACATAGGAGGAAAGACGTGATACATATACGAGGTTAAGGGATGAAGCAACACTAGCGCAAAAGTCTTTCATCGTAACACACAGATGATAGTCACATAAAGCGACGGACGGTGGGAGAGGCAGACACACAAGAACAAGGAAGAAAGACTAGGGTCTCGGCCACAGAGTTGGTACAGGAAATCCCTTGAAACGAATCACAGATGAGCGGCTGAGGCCGGCGGGGCTGGTGTCAGCAGAATAGCACACTGGACATAAGGTCCCGCCAGGATATGGGCAACATTGATTTCCCCCTTCAAGTTTTACATCATTCCGCAACCAAAGTCGAACGGGGCTTACATCATCCTCCCGTACAAACGCCCAGGACAAGATGACAGTATCACAGTTCTTCCTTTTTTTATGTCTATTAGTTCTAGTCACGAACACTAGGCCTCACATAGATGAAAATAATAATGATAAGGGGAAATGGAAAAGAATTGATGAGAGAAAAATACAATATGAGAACAAGAGTTGGGCAGAAAAGCATAATTATATGGTGTGTGTGGAGACAAGATGTTAGTTTTTATCAGACAGAAAGGAAGACCAGCAATCCTGATACGGAGGGTGTAAGATGGTTCTGGGCATCGCTCCAACTCCTAAATCAGGAGGGTAGTAAGTTCCCCAGGTGGCTGCTGTCTACAGCCTACTGACACAAACGGAGTAGGATAGTTCCGGTTATCACTCCAACAATCTTAAGTCAGGTGGGTAGTACTTCTCTGGGGCTGCTGCTGTCTACAGCATACTGACACGGAGGGTGTGAGATGCTTCCGGCCATCACTTCAACACTCCTATGTCAGAAGGGTAGTACTTCCCTGGGCGGCTGCTGTCTACATCCTACTAACACGAAGGGTGTAGGATAGTTCCGATTATGACTTCAACATATCTAAGTCAGTAGGGTACTATTTCCCCGGGTGAGGGAAGCTTAATACCTAACTACCTAAAGGAGACGAACTGCCACAGACTCGTGCATTTAATGCCTTAAGAATTTTGTTTGGCGCTCGTGAGTTAATATCGTGCCAGTTACCACGCATCCTCTTTAATGAGAGTATCATGAACCTGCTTAATGCCTAATGACGGAGGGCCACTGGTGCCAACACACACACACACACACACACACACACACACACACACACACACACACACACACACACACACACACACACGCACGGACTCGAAATCTACGTCATGATGAAGGGACGGGAGTGTCAACCTACACACACACACACACACACACACACATACACACACACACATACACACACACACACACACACACACACACACACACACACACACACACACACACACACACACACACACACACACACTGATGAGAACTGTGTTATAGTTTATGAAAGTTGCTATTACCGGTAGATGTATTAGATCAGGTCATATTTCAGTGGAGATTGATAAGAAAACATATTACCATCTTGGTCGGTCTTGGTAATAATGAGGACACCATCCTGCATCGTACGACAGAGGTTTAAAAATGGCATGATAACGTTATAAGCAAGATGACATTTTTTTTTTATTTTAGGGATATACAACATCTTAGTCTTCCCTTTACCTTTGGTTAACTCTAGAGGGTCGTCTCCACCTTCCCAGCTCTGCCTTGGACCCAAGCATCCCTATTGCTCTTCTGACCAGTCAAGCTGTTTGAGAACCTCGACCCACAAGCTAAAGTACCCTTCACAACCTGGTTGGTTAGGTACACTTTGTGCAAATTTGTCCAGTAAGTTTGGAAAGCATTAAATCAGGAGCGCTAAAGTGTTTCTGGTGGTGGCTGCTGGTAGTGAAGAGAACTCGATCAGACCCTCCGGAGATTCACAGTTCGATCTCTGTATTCATAGCACTTCATGGTTTAAGCAGTCATACTACGAAATTCCATGGCATTACCTCATTGATTTAAGCAGTCATTCTCCGAAATTCCATGGCATTGCCTCATTGATTTTAGCAGTCATTCTACAAAATTCCATGCCCGTAAAGCCAATAGGTAATCATCTTCGAATGGAGATTGAGGAACTGTGGCTTGTAGAGTTCTTCATATGGGAATTATGAAACATACCTCTGCTTGTTGTGCTTCAGAGAATAGTGTGTGTGGTGATTCCCCTTGTTTGTCTCGTTGGTGGAGTGTCTGTCTCATGATTCAGTTGGCTGGCTTGTCTTGTTGTTAGTCTCTGTTCCATGATTCAGTTGTCTGTATGATTTTTTGGTTGATTCTTTGTTGCATGATTCAGCTAGCTGTCCATTCTATTTGCAGAACCTCTGTTCCATGATTCTGTTGGTTATCTGTCTTGTTACTAGACTATCTGTTGCATGACTCCGTTGACTGAATGACTTTTTGGTAGATTCTCTGTTGCACGATTCAATTGGCTGTCCGTTCTGTTGGTAGAACCTCTGTTGTATGATTCTGTTGGTTATATGTTTTGTTACACTATCTGTTGAATGGCTATGTTGACACATTATCTGTTTCATGATTCTGCTGACTGTTTAATCTGTTTCATGATTCTGCTGACTGTTTAATCCTGTTGCTTGGATTCTGCTGAATGGTCAAGATGGTCTGTCTTGATCAAGATGGTCTTTTATGTCAGCTGAGACGGTACAATCAGTTGGATGTCGTAACCAAGGCCATCTCATTGACGCTACAGACACACACACACACACACACACACACACATATATATATATATATATATATATATATATATATATATATATATATATATATATATATATATATATATGCATGGGGTGTTCAGTGTTGTAAATGGAAATGGTGAAGAGCTTGTAGATTTATGTGCTGAAAAAGGACTGATGATTGGGAATACCTGGTTTAAAAAGCGAGATATACATAAGTATACTTATGTAAGTAGGAGAGATGGCCAGAGAGCGTTATTGGATTACGTGTTAATTGACAGGCGTGCGAAAGAGAGACTTTTGGATGTTAATGTGCTGAGAGGTGCAACTGGAGGGATGTCTGATCATTATCTTGTGGAGGCTAAGGTGAAGATTAGTATGGGTTTTCAGAAAAGAGGAGTGAATGTTGGGGTGAAGAAGGTGGTGAGAGTAAGTGAGCTTGGGAAGGAGACCTGTGTGGGGAAGTACCAGGAGAGACTGTGTACAGAATGGAAAAAGGTGAGAACAATGGAAGTAAGGGGAGTGGGGGAGGAATGGGATGTATTTAGGGAATCAGTGATGGATTGCGCAAAAGATGCTTGTGGCATGAGAAGAGTGGGAGGTGGGCTGTTTAGAAAGGGTAGTGAGTGGTGGGATGAAGAAGTAAGAGTATTAGTGAAAGAGAAGAGAGAGGCATTTGGACGATTTTTGCAGGGAAAAAATGCAATTGAGTGGGAGAAGTATAAAAGAAAGAGACAGGAGGTCAAGAGAAAGGTGCAAGAGGTGAAAAAAAGGGCAAATGAGAGTTGGGGTGAGAGACTATCAGTAAATTTTAGGGAGAATAAAAAGATGTTCTGGAAGGAGGTAAATAGGGTGCGTAAGACAAGGGAGCAAATGGGAACTTCAGTGAAGGGCGTAAATGGGGAGGTGATAACAAGTAGCGGTGATGTGAGAAGGAGATGGAATGAGTATTTTGAAGGTTTGTTGAATGTGTCTGATGACAGAGTGGCAGATATAGGGTGTTTTGGTCGAGGTGGTGTGCAAAGTGAGAGGGTTAGGGAAAATGATTTGGTAAACAGAGAAGAGGTAGTAAAAGCTTTGCGGAAGATGAAAGCCGGCAAGGCAGCAGGTTTGGATGGTATTGCAGTGGAATTTATTAAGAAAGGGGGTGACTGTATTGTTGACTGGTTGGTAAGGTTATTTAATGTATGTATGACTCATGGTGAGGTGCCTGAGGATTGGCGGAATGCGTGCATAGTGCCATTGTACAAAGGCAAAGGGGATAAGAGTGAGTGCTCAAATTACAGAGGTATAAGTTTGTTGAGTATTCCTGGTAAATTATATGGGAGGGTATTGATTGAGAGGGTGAAGGCATGTACAGAGCATCAGATTGGGGAAGAGCAGTGCGGTTTCAGAAGTGGTAGAGGATGTGTGGATCAGGTGTTTGCTTTGAAGAATGTATGTGAGAAATACTTAGAAAAGCAAATGGATTTGTATGTAGCATTTATGGATCTGGAGAAGGCATATGATAGAGTTGATAGAGATGCTCTGTGGAAGGTATTAAGAATATATGGTGTGGGAGGCAAGTTGTTAGAAGCAGTGAAAAGTTTTTATCGAGGATGTAAGGCATGTGTACGTGTAGGAAGAGAGGAAAGTGATTGGTTCTCAGTGAATGTAGGTTTGCGGCAGGGGTGTGTGATGTCTCCATGGTTGTTTAATTTGTTTATGGATGGGGTTGTAAGGGAGGTAAATGCAAGAGTCCTGGAAAGAGGGGCAAGTATGAAGTCTGTTGGGGATGAGAGAGCTTGGGAAGTGAGTCAGTTGTTGTTCGCTGATGATACAGCGCTGGTGGCTGATTCATGTGAGAAACTGCAGAAGCTGGTGACTGAGTTTGGTAAAGTGTGTGGAAGAAGAAAGTTGAGAGTAAATGTGAATAAGAGCAAGGTTATTAGGTACAGTAGGGGTGAGGGTCAAGTCAATTGGGAGGTGAGTTTGAATGGAGAAAAACTGGAGGAAGTGAAGTGTTTTAGATATCTGGGAGTGGATCTGTCAGCGGATGGAACCATGGAAGCGGAAGTGGATCATAGGGTGGGGGAGGGGGCGAAAATTTTGGGAGCCTTGAAAAATGTGTGGAAGTCGAGAACATTATCTCGGAAAGCAAAAATGGGTATGTTTGAGGGAATAGTGGTTCCAACAATGTTGTATGGTTGCGAGGCGTGGGCTATGGATAGAGATGTGCGCAGGAGGATGGATGTGCTGGAAATGAGATGTTTGAGGACAATGTGTGGTGTGAGGTGGTTTGATCGAGTAAGTAACGTAAGGGTAAGAGAGATGTGTGGAAATAAAAAGAGCGTGGTTGAGAGAGCAGAAGAGGGTGTTTTGAAATGGTTTGGGCACATGGAGAGAATGAGTGAGGAGAGATTGACCAAGAGGATATATGTGTCGGAATTGGAGGGAACGAGGAGAAGAGGGAGACCAAATTGGAGGTGGAAAGATGGAGTGAAAAAGATTTTGTGTGATCGGGGCCTGAACATGCAGGAGGGTGAAAGGAGGGCAAGAAATAGAGTGAATTGGAGTCATGTGGTATACAGGGGTTGACGTGCTGTCAGTGGATTGAAGCAAGGCATGTGAAGCGTCTGGGGTAAACCATGGAAAGCTGTGTAGGTATGTATATTTGCGTGTGTGGACGTGTGTATGTACATGTGTATGGGGGGGGGGGGGCCATTTCTTTCGTCTGTTTCCTTGCGCTACCTCGCAAACGCGGGAGACAGCGACAAAGTATAAAAAAAAAAAAAAAAAAAAAAAAATATATATATATATATATATATATATATATATATATATATATATATATATATATATATATATATATATATATATATATATATATATATATATATATATATATATATATATATATATACTTTTCTTTTTTCTTTCAAACTATTCGCCATTTCCCGCATTAGCGAGGTAGCGTTAAGAACAGAGAACTGGGCCTTTGAGTGAATATCCTCACCTGGCCCCCTTCTTTGTTCCTTCTTTTGGAAAATTAAAAAAAAAAATAATGAGAGGGGAGGATTTCCAGCCCCCCGCTCCCTCCCCTTTTAGTCGCCTTCTACGACACGCAGGGAATACGTGGAAAGTATTCTGTCTCCCCTATCCCCAGACATATAAATATATATATATATATATATATATATATATATATATATATATATATATATATATATATATAAATATATATATACCCAAGCCTAAGCCATATGCCCAACTTACCGACCAGCCCTGATGGGAATGATGAACAGCTGTGCGAACTGAGGGCTTGGCTGCTTCACCCAGGATTCGAACCCAAGCGGGCTTGACCTCGGGATGGGCCTTTGTATCAGCCATGGTCGGTAACACTAACCACTACGCCACGGGAGCTCGTGTAGAGCAGCGACGAGCATTTTATCTTCTCTTTTACGACCTTGCGTCTTCCAGTGAGCGAGCCTTGTGTTGTATGTAACCGAGCCCCTCAGGGACCCGCCTTTATGACGTGTTCGGTGAAGTAATTACACTTTTTACTCAACGTAATGTTTTTTTTACGATAATTGTGGCTTCCCCTGCTGATGTATGTTGCATGCCACTCTGCACCAATCACTCCCTACCTTTCAGTTCCCGTCTATTAGTCTCCAACCATCACTTCCCGTCCATCCGTCTCCATCAGTCACTCCACCCTTCACTTCCCATGCATCAGTCACTCCACCCTTCACTTCCCATCCATCAATCACTCCACCCGTCACTTCCCATCCATCACTCTTCACCCATCAAAGGTGATCTCTTTATCTCCACCCATCATTTCCGACCCATAGCTCCCCCTCCCTTGACACTCCACCCATCACCTCAATCCGCCCATCATACCCCACGTCGTTCCTCGCCAGGCATCATCTGCCACACTCCTTTGCGTCGCTCCCAGCCAT
>NC_092247.1:11103685-11148685 GCF_036320965.1 Panulirus ornatus | reverse complement strand
ATTTATGGATCTGGAGTTGATAGAGATGCTCTGTGGAAGGTATTAAGAATATATGGTGTGGGAGGCAAGTTGTTAGAAGCAGTGAAAACTTTTTATCGAGGATGTAAGGCATATGTACGTGTAGGAAGAGAGGAAAGTGATTGGTTCTCAGTGAATGTAGGTTTGCGGCAGGGGTGTGTGATGTCTCCATGGTTGTTTAATTTGTTTATGGATGGGGTTGTTAGGGAGGTGAATGCAAGACTTTTGGAAAGAGGGGCAAGTATGAAGTCTGTTGGGGATGAGAGAGCTTGGGAAGTGAGTCAGTTGTTGTTTGCTGATGACACAGCGCTGGTGGCTGATTCATGTGAGAAACTGCAGAAGCTGGTGACTGAGTTTGGTAAAGTGTGTGAAAGAAGAAAGTTAAGAGTAAATGTGAATAAGAGCAAGGTTATTAGGTACAGTAGGGTTGAGGGTCAAGTCAATTGGGAGGTGAGTTTGAATGGAGAAAAACTGGAGGAAGTGAAGTGTTTTAGATATCTGGGAGTGGATCTGGCAGCGGATGGAACCATGGAAGCGGAAGTGGATCATAGGGTGGGGGAGGGGGCGAAAATTCTGGGAGCCTTGAAGAATGTGTGGAAGTCGAGAACATTATCTCGGAAAGCAAAAATGGGTATGTTTGAAGGAATAGTGGTTCCAACAATGTTGTATGGTTGCAAGACGTGGGCTATGGATAGAGTTGTGCGCAGGAGGATGGATGTGCTGGAAATGAGATGTTTGAGGACAATATGTGGTGTGAGGTGGTTTGATCGAGTAAGTAACGTAAGGGTAAGAGAGATGTGTGGAAATAAAAAGAGCGTGGTTGAGAGAGCAGAAGAGGGTGTTCTGAAATGGTTCGGGCACATGGAGAGAATGAGTGAGGAAAGATTGACCAAGAGAATATATGTGTCGGAGGTGGAGGGAACGAGGAGAAGAGGGAGACCAAATTGGAGGTGGAAAGATGGAGTGAAAAAGATTTTGTGTGATCGGGGCCTGAACATGCAGGAGGGTGAAAGGAGGGCAAGGAATAGAGTGAATTGGAGCGATGTGGTATACCGGGGTTGACGTGCTGTCAGTGGATTGAATCAAGGCATGTGAAGCGTCTGGGGTAAACCATGGAAAGCTGTGTAGGTATGTATATTTGCGTGTGTGGACGTATGTATATACATGTGTATGGGGGGGGGTTGGGCCATTTCTTTCGTCTGTTTCCTTGCGCTACCTCGCAAACGCGGGAGACAGCGACAAAGCAAAAAAAAAAAAAAAAATATATATATATATATATATATATATATATATATATATATATATATATATATATATATATCCCTGGGGATAGGGGAGAAAGAATACTTCCCACGTATTCCCTGCGTGTCGTAGAAGGCGACTAAAAGGGGAGGGAGCGGGGGGCTGGAAATCCTCCCCTCTCGTTTTTTTTTTAGTTTTCCAAAAGAAGGAACAGAGAATTGGGCCAGGTGAGGGTATTCCCTCAAGGCCCAGTCCTCTGTTCTTAACGCTACCTCGCTAATGCGGGAAATGGCGAATAGTTTGAAAGAAAAAGAAAGATATATATATATATATATATATATATATATATATATATATATATATATATATATATATATATATATACATATATATATATATATATATATATATATATATATATATATATATATATATATATATATATATATATATATATATATATATATATATATATACACACACACACAGTGAACGAGAACACTTCTTAAGGGTATCATTGTGGCGTTTACTTTGAACTCAAGTATCCTATAGCATTATAAAGTTCATGAGGTTCGAACCAACTAAAAGAACGTATCAAATCTGAGCCTCTCAGGGACCTTCAAATACAATGTCTGCAGTTCAGGGCATTCAAGTCTCGAACTTCCCTCGATCACACAAACCATTACGGAGTTGAACAATCTTTTCAGGTCGGTTCAGCAGCTCGGTAAGGTCAGAGTATGTAAACCACGTGTGTCCAAGGGATTCCAACTGCTTCAGAGCCGCAGGAATGTTATCTTTAGTAGGCTGGTTGAGGAGTTGGACGACTCCCCAAAGTCGCCGGTTTTTGGAGACGCTAGACGGTAACTGTGGGGGATCGTGAGTGGCTGATAGGCTTCCAGTTTGTCGACAGTGGCAACCACGTCGCTCAGTTGCTCCTGCTTGTCTATGTCTGGTCGTTCTCATTTCTACGGCGATTCGATTTGTCTTTCATTTTCACGTTAGCTGAGACGGCATGGGCAAATGAACGCCCTAATCAAGGCCATCTTATTATAATGCTATATATATATATATGTATATATATATATATATATATATATATATATTATCCCTGGGGATGGGGAGAAAGAATACTTCCCACGTATTCCCTGCGTGTCGTAGAAGGCAACTAAAAGGGGAGGGAGCGGGTGGCTGGAAACCCTCCCCTCTCGTTTTTTTTTTTTTTAATTTTCCAAAATAAAGAACATAGAAGGGGGCCAGGTGAGGATATTCCCTCAAAGGCCCAGTCCTCTGTTCTTAACGCTACCTCGCTAACGCGGGAAATAGCGAATAGTATGAAAAAAAAGATATATATATATATATATATATATATATATATATATATATATATATATATATATATATATATATATATATATATATATATATATATTTTGCTTTGTCGCTGTCTCCCGCGTTTGCGAGGTAGCGCAAGGAAACAGACGAAAGAAATGGCCCAACCCACCCCCATACACATGTATATACATACGTCCACACACGCAAATATACATACCTACACAGCTTCCCATGGTTTACCCCAGACGCTTCACATGCCCTGATTCAATCCACTGACAGCAAGTCAACCCCGGTATACCACATCGATCCAATTCACTCTATTCCTTGCCCTCCTTTCACCCTCCTGCATGTTCAGGCCCCGATCACACAAAATCTTATTCACTCCATCTTTCCACCTCCAATTTGGTCTCCCACTTCTCCTCGTTCCCTCCACCTCCGACACATATATCCTCTTGGTCAATCTTTCCTCACTCATTCTCTCCATGTGCCCAAACCATTTCAAAACACCCTCTTCTGCTCTCTCAACCACGCTCTTTTTATTTCCACACATCTCTCTTACCCTTACGTTACTTACTCGATCAAACCACCTCACACCACACATTGATCTCAAACATCTCATTTCCAGCAAATCCATCCTCCTGCGCACAACTCTATCCATAGCCCACGCCTCGCAACCATACAACATTGTTGGAACCACTATTCCTTCAAACATACCCATTTTTGCTTTCCGAGATAATGTTCTCGACTTCCACACATTCTTAAAGGCTCCCAGGATTTTCGCCCCCTCCCCCACCCTATATATATATATATATATATATATTGGTTCTCAGTGAATGTAGGTTTGCGGCAGGGGTGTGTGATGTCTCCATGGTTGTTTAATTTGTTTATGGATGGGGTTGTTAGGGAGGTAAATGCAAGAGTTTTGGAAAGAGGGGCAAGTATGAAGTCTGTTGGGGATGAGAGAGCTTGGGAAGTGAGTCAGTTGTTGTTCGCTGATGATACAGCGCTGGTGGCTGATTCATGTGAGAAACTGCAGAAGCTGGTGACTGAGTTTGGTAAAGTGTGTGGAAGAAGAAAGTTAAGAGTAAATGTGAATAAGAGCAAGGTTATTAGGTACAGTAGGGTTGAGGGTCAAGTCAATTGGGAGGTGAGCTTGAATGGAGAAAAACTGGAGGAAGTGAAGTGTTTTAGATATCTGGGAGTGGATCTGGCAGCGGATGGAACCATGGAAGCGGAAGTGGATCATAGGGTGGGGGAGGGGGCGAAAATTCTGGGGGCCTTGAAGAATGTGTGGAAGTCGAGAACATTATCTCGGAAAGCAAAAATGGGTATGTTTGAAGGAATAGTGGTTCCAACAATGTTGTATGGTTGCGAGGCGTGGGCTATGGATAGAGTTGTGCGCAGGAGGATGGATGTACTGGAAATGAGATGTTTGAGGACAATGTGTGGTGTGAGGTGGTTTGATCGAGTGAGTAACGTAAGGGTAAGAGAGATGTGTGGAAATAAAAAGAGCGTGGTTGAGAGAGCAGAAGAGGGTGTTTTGAAGTGGTTTGGGCACATGGAGAGAATGAGTGAGGAAAGATTGACCAAGAGGATATATGTGTCGGAGGTGGAGGGAACGAGGAGAAGAGGGAGACCAAATTGGAGGTGGAAAGATGGAGTGAAAAAGATTTTGTGTGATCGGGGCCTGAACATGCAGGAGGGTGAAAGGAGGGCAAGGAATAGAGTGAATTGGATCGATGTGGTATACCGGGGTTGACGTGCTGTCAGTGGATTGAATCAAGGCATGTGAAGTGTCTGGGGTAAACCATGGAAAGCTGTGTAGGTATGTATATTTGCGTGTGTGGACGTATGTATATACATGTGTATGGGGGGGGGTTGGGCCATTTCTTTTCGTCTGTTTCCTTGCGCTACCTCGCAAACGCGGGAGACAGCGACAAAGTATAATAAAAAGAAAATAATATATATATATATATATATATATATATATATATATATATATATATATATATATATATATATATATATATATATATGTGTGTGTGTGTGTGTGTGTGTGTGTGTGTGTGTGTGTGTGTTTGTGTATCCCTGGGGATAGGGGAGAAAGAATACCTCCCACGCATTCCCTGCGTGTCGTAGAACGCGACTAAAAGGGGAGGGAGCGGATGGCTGGAAATCCTCACCTCTCGTTTTTTAATTTTCCATAAGAGGAACAGAGAAGGGGGCCTAGTGAGTATATTCCCTCAAAGGCTCAGTCCTCTGTTCTTAATGCTTCCTCACCAATGTGGAAAATGGTGAATAGTATGAGGGGGGAGGGAGTTGTTATTTCATGTGTAGTGGGGTGGCGATGGGAATGAATAAAGGCAGACAGTATGAATTATGTACATGTGTATATACGTATATGTCTGTGTGTGTATATATATGTATACATTGAGATGTATAAGTATGTATATTTGCGTGTGTGGACGTGTATGTATATACATGTGAATGTTGGTGGGTTGGGCCATTCTTTCGTCTGTTTCCTTGCGCTACCTCGCTAACGCGGGAGACAGCGACAAAGCAATTTAAATAGAATATATATATATATATATATATATATATCTTTTTTCTTTCATACTATTCGCCATTTCCCGCATTAGCGAGGTAGCGTTGAGAACAGAGGACTGTGGGCCTTTGAGGGAATATCCTCACCTGGCCCCTTCTCTGTTCCCTCTTTTGGAAAAAAAAAAAAAAAAAAAGCAAGAAGGGAGGATTTCCAGCCCCCCGCTCCCTCCCCTTTTAGTCGCCTTCTACGACACGCAGGGAATACGTGGGAAGTATTCATATATATATATATATATATATATATATATCCCTGGGGATAGGGGAGAAAGAATACTTCCCACGTATTCCCTGCGTGTCGTAGAAGGCGACTAAAAGGGGAGGGAGCGGGGGGCTGGAAATCCTCCCCTCTCGTTTTTTTTTTTAATTTTCCAAAAGAAGGAACAGAGAATTGGGCCAGGTGAGGGTATTCCCTCAAAGGCCCAGTCCTCTGTTCTTAACGCTACCTCGCTAATGCGGGAAATGGCGAATAGTTTGAAAGAAAAAAAAAAAAATATATATATATATATATATATATATATATATATATATTTTATATATATTTATTTATTTTGCTTTGTCGCTGTCTTCCGCGTTTGCGAGGTAACGCAAGGAAACAGACGAAAGAAACGGCCCAACCCACCCCCATACACAATGTATATACATACACGTCCACACACGCAAATAAACATACCTATACATCTCAATGTACACATATATATACACACACAGACACATACATATATACTCATGCACACAATTCACACTGTCTGCCTTTATTTATTCCCATCGCCACCTCGCCACACATGGAATACCATCCCCCTCCCCCCTCATGTATGCGAGGTAGCACTAGGAAAAGACAACAAAGGCCCCATTCGTTCACACTCAGTCTCTAGCTGTCATGCAGTAATGCCCGAAACCACAGCTCCCTTTCCACATCCAGGCCCCACACAACTTTCCATGGTTTACCCTAGACGCTTCACATGCCCTGATTCAATCCACTGACAGCACGTCAACCCCGGTATACCACATCGTTCCAATTCACTCTATTCCTTGCCCTCCTTTCACCCTCCAGCATGTTCAGGCCCCGATCACACAAAATCTTTTTCACTCCATCTTTCCACCTCTAATTTGGTCTCCCACTTCTCCTCGTTCCCTCCACCTCCGACACATATATCATCTTGGTCAATCTTTCCTCACTCATTCTCTCCATGTGCCCAAACCATTTCAAAACACCCTCTTCTGCTCTCTCAACCACGCTCTTTTTATTTCCACACAATCTCTCTTACCCTCACATTACTTACTCGATCAAACTACCTCACACCACACATTGTCCTCAAACATCTCATTTCCAGCACATCCACCCTCCTGCGCACAACTCTATCCATAGCCCACGCCTCGCAACCATACAACATTGTTGGAACCACTATTCCTTCAAACATACCCATTTTTGCTTTCCGAGATAATGTTCTCGACTTCCACACATTCTTCAAGGCTCCCAGGATTTTCGCCCCCTCCCCCACCCTATGATTCACTTCCGCTTCCATGGTTCCATCCGCTGCCAGATCCACTCCCAGATATCTGAAATATATAAGTATATATATATATATATATATATATATATATATATATATATATATATATATATATATATATATATATATATATATATATATATATTTATATATATCTATATATATATATATATATATATATATATATATATATATATATATATATATATATATATATATATATATATTATCCCTGGGGATAGGGGAGAAAGAATACTCCCCACGTATTCCCTGCGTGTCGTAGAAGGCGACTAAAAGGGGAGGGAGCGGGTGGCTGGAAATCCTCCCCTCTCTTTTTTTTTTTTTTTTTCAATTTTCCAAAAGAAGGAACAGAGAAGGGGGTCAGGTGAAGATATTCCCTCAAAGGCCTAGTTCTCTGTTCTTAACGCTACCTCGCTAACGCGGGAAATAGCAAATAGTATGAAAAAAAAAAAAAAAAAAAAAATATATATATATATATATATATATATATATATATATATATATATATATATATATATATATATATATATATATATATCTTTTTCTTTCATACTATTCGCCATTTCCCGCATTAGCGAGGTAGCGTTGAGAACAGAGGACTGGGCCCTTGAGGGAATATCCTCACCTGGGCCCCTTCTCTGTTCCCTCTTTTGGAAAATTAAAAAAAAAAAAGTGAGAGGGGAGGATTTCCAGCCCCCCGCTCCCTCCCCTTTTAGTCGCCTTCTACGACACGCAGGGAATACGTGGGAAGTATTCTTTCTCCCCTATCCCCAGGGATATATATATATATATATATATATATATATATATATATATATATATATATATATATATATATATATATATATATATATATATAATTACATTGGTCTTTAAGCCAAGTATCAAATTAATCGAACAGCACCGAGAGGGGAGGATGATCAGCTGGATGGATTGTGGACAGACTGCCGCGGCCAGGACTTTAAACAATGCGGGCTAGACCCCGGGTGGCCCGTGTATGCGTCACGGTCAATAAAGCTAGCCGCTACACCAGACAGGTAGTGGTGTGGACTTTGATACAGATGGTTACGAGTCTGAATCCACAATGCTTTATTTTCATATTTCATGTTGAAAGATCACTTTTATTATTTTATCTACAATCTTGACGTTTATGAGTGGTGATTCTTCTTTCTTTTTATTACTGTGATAAAACGCATTTGAAAAGGACGGGGCAGAAATAAGAGACGGAAGCATAAGCAAGGACGAAATTTGGACGTATAAGCAAGCACGAGAGTCAGACGTGGTCGGCATTAAACAGAATCTTGTTGTCGTCAGCGGTGGCGCTGCTGATGTGGTTTACTGCCGTCCTTCCGTCATCTCATTAGTGAAGGACCTCAGTCACTTGTTTATTGCTGGACCACCAGCTCTTGCTGCTTCCTACATAACGGATCCTAAAGAAAACGAGAAGGTTTGCCCTTTTTTTTAAGTCGACTTTAACCACTTACACCATTAGGGGCGATTTCCTTTTACGCTTTTGAGCACTGTCGTAGTTTAAGTAGATACTGAGCGTCCTTATCAGCGTCACTTGAGGCAGATGGTGGGTAAATCAGTGTGGCTGTGTAGCAGCCAACACGAAACGGTCGCAAATCAGCATTTAATCGTTGGAACATTTTGGCCTCGTGGTCTGCACGGACTCTCCGGGCCCGCCTCTCGCGTTGTCTTCGCCCAGCAAAGCAAAGCCGAGCAGAGTGGAACAATAAACGCAAGGGGGCGTGTGTGTGTGCAGCGTTTATGAGGACGTAAAGGCTGGCATCCAGAGCCATCCCGAGGAGACCCGTGCTGGTGCGGAATACAAGAGCGGCTCAGCCTACCCGATGGTCGGTCTTGGAGTGGACGTCCTGGGAGCCCTTAACGTCCCGAGCTTTCCCTTCGTCGTTGCTGCTGCTGCTGCTGCTGATACCCAGTGGTTACGAGGGCAGCAGGCGCCATGCTCCCCCGGCTCTCGTCTGCCTCTGGCTTGGTGCAGCTGCGTCCTCTGGCAGAGTAGCGTCTGGGGTATTTCCAAAGATGGGGACGTTGTCATAAGCGCTGTCATAGGTGGGGGTTGTGGTAGCTAGCACTGTCATGGGTAATGCACTCATCTTTGACACTGTCATGGGTTATGCTGCTATTTAGGCACTGTCATGGGTGATGTTTAAGAAGTCTCCATACGTTGGTGTCCCTTAGTATCCCTCTCTAGGGAAGCTTAATGCAAACTTAGCTCAGATTTGCGGCTATGTTCTATGTCTTGTGGTACTCGTACTGGACTTCATGACTGGAAAAGAGACGGGAGCTAAATGGGACGCTCTTACACAAGGGACGCCCTCAGAGTTCTCTGATACACTCGCCACACTGCGCTGCTGTCTGGTACACTCACCACACTGCCCTATCATCTGATACACTCACCACACCGCACTATCATCTTATACACTCACCACACCACACTGCTATACGCTACACTCGCCACACCACACTGCTATACGCTACACTCGCCACACCACACTGCTATACGCTACACTCGCCACACCACACTGCTATATGCTACACTCGCCATACCACACCTGATACACTCGCCATCTAATATCACCGCACCAAACATATTAATCCTGGTCATTGTTCATTTCGTTACACGAATGACGAATGTATATCATTACTATTAGTGATTCAAAACAAACTGCATTAGTATCTCTATCCTCTTACGGTGAATAAGCGATGTTATCATAAATCTATTAACGCAATTCCACAGGATGGTTTTGTTAGTTTATACAATGATTTTATTTTCAAACAGATTTCGCTTGTTCCGCTGTACATTCAGCGGACTTCGAAATATGCAAACTATTTTAATGAATCATTAGCGAGATGCATTAGCATTCACTGCTTCCATGATCAATGTGTCGGTTTATGACGATGCTGTGAGAACTATGCCTTTCTTTTAGCTCACTGATCTATGAATCTCTTGTATCTTCCACTATCACAATGAGTCTCGAATGGACTCGGTGGTCTGTTGCTGCTTAAAATCTTCTGTATTCCTTCGTATCATGAGGTTCGTGTAACTTCTCTGGATGGTCTGCGGCGCTGTATCTAATGTAAAAGTACCAATGTGAGATTCAGTTTATATGATGAGGCTTGTCTCTCTCTAGATTTCCAAGCCAGTTTGCCATTAAATCGATGGCGCGATTTTGGGTAGTCACTGATGCCGAGCGTCGCTATGCATGGAAAAACACAACACCAACCGTGTCAGGAGGTTTAGAGCAGCCCACAGCCAGCCTCGTTTTCATCTCCACCTTCAAGGTTACTTGGCGTACGCACGAGCACATAGGAATAACAGATAATCCAAGACCCAATGGCCTACCTATGACGAGGTTGAGTGCCGTAAGTGTGCTAACTATATCTCGATTCTAGAGGCTCTGTTTTCCCTCACCTTCCACCGCCTCTTGGGGAAGTTAGACATGCATGGAACCCTACAGGGAAGAATGAAAGCGAATACTTTACTAATTAATATATGCACTACCTCATGTTAACATAGTCTCTGACAGGAGATCTAATGAGGCGAGGCGCCTTAATCACACTTGGCATGAGAGAAGCTGTTTTAATCTATGTCTATCCACTTGTCACTGTTTTGTAAATACCCGAAAGATGAAATGCTTGCCTAATTGATTTTTAGAGGGATTTAAACCCCTTTGCATTCAAGAAGTGTGACGGTATGGTTGTGTGAAGTTCAAATGCTCCATCGGAAGACAAATATTCTTTTGATATGCCCCATCAGGAGGGAAATATTCTCTTGGTATTTTTGCCTTCTTCTATTCCAAATGGTCTAGTTACTATATTATCTGATATTATGACAAAAAATAGATGGGTTTTCATGATTTGCATGATCCAATCTATGCAAACCGCCAGCGCAGTGTTCGCTTCCTAAGAGAGATGGAATTTAATGCTTTTCTCTATATCTCGTCCAGTAACATTCTTCGGCCTAGAATGAGCTTAGTAATAGTTCTGCGTTCTGTCCTTGCACGGTGCACAAATTCTAAGATTTTATATAACCGGCCCATTTCTAGGACGTTTGTGTAGATTAAAAAAACAAAAGAAGACTTACCCTTGTGGGACCCCACTGCTGACGTTCAACCAGTCAGATATTTCGCTGTTAAAAAAGAAAAAAGGAAACTACAGATAGGTGTGTGTGTGTGTGTGTGTGTGTGTGTGTGTGTGTGTGTGTGTGTGTGTGTGTGTGTGTGTGTGTGTGTGATTACTATTTGTGTTACCGGGAGAGAATTTTACATTTGTGTTGCGTGGTCTCTCAGCATTATATACATGCACCATATCTTCACATCTGTCACGCACACCCCAGCCTAGACCAGGTACCCATTTATCGACCAGCCATGTGTGCATGTGTAGAAACCCCTCACACTCGTACGTACATATAACAATGAATGTGTATAATGAGTGAGCGGTGCCTTGGGCCATGTTTGCGTACCGCACAGCAAGTGGCACCGTCAAATAATGATGTGATAAACCAAGGTCGAGATAAGATCAAGCCAGTGCGAGTCGATGGGGCGTCTACCTAACACCCTCGCTGACGCCTCTCCTAACATACTACTGCCATTAACACAAACATTCATCCACCGTTATCTCGAAACGACGAAGATTTAAACGCCTCGCGGTTTAAGCTGCCAGTTCACGTATGAAAGATGATAACGCTGCAGGAAAAGACATCTGGACGGCAGAGAACACTTTGAGACGTCAAGTGTCACACGAGGCTGGCTTGTGGAGAGGTCGCTCTCTCGGCACTGTAAGCAGACTGTATAGAATATCTCCATAGAAATTGCAGATCGGGTTGGAAGAGAGCAGGTTTTAAGTCAGAGATTTGTAAAATGTGGCTGTTACAAAACTCCATATCTTTTGAAGTTTTGTTTCCAGACTGGTCGATGAAGTGATGTAATGTACGATCTTATCTAGTGTTTTGTGGGGTAATTGTATGTTATTTGTAACAGAAATAAAGAGAGCTTCTGTGATGTGAAGGAGCCCATTTCCCCGAATGTGTTCAAGTATTTTTTTGCTGCATGAACCTTCTGTTGCCGTGTTTGTTCCGTACCAATCTAGTTTTCTATATGAGGCCTCGCCTCAGCGCACCACCTGATGTTGTGAATGCCATAATAACACGAGGTATGTGGGAGCCACCAACACCACCACGATCTCCATACCTACCACTACCACACCTTCAGGAAGGTGCACTCAGGCCGCACATGAAAAACGAATTTGGAATCAAAGTACCAAGATACCAGATGGTAGAATCGGCAAAATTATTTCAGAATATTAGAAAACCTCTCCTCATCCAAGACAAACGACTTATAGCCAGACTGATGAAGATCAAGTTCCTACGCTGCATTTCTTCAGCAACCAACCTGAGACGAAAACATCAACGAACTGTTGGAGAAATGTCACCAGACGCGTTTCCCAAACTGGTACCTTGACGTCCACCAGCCTCACGTAAAACCTGCTCACCTCTCAACCTGACTGACTCCTAAACATGGTGTCCTGATGGAAGCGCGAGACGTCGATGAAAGACCTTCTGTACAGGTACCCTACAGACACTCGCCAGGAAGGAAGGGGTTTAGAGAAAACACAAGTGATAGAAAGAATTACTTACAGGCTGTTTCATGATGTATAATTTTCATCTATACCTAACCCAGGACCTTTCTAAATGCCCCTGCAGTCCAAGGCTGCAGCAGCAGGGAAATGAAGACTCCTTTAGAGTGAGAAATCTTTTGATGAGACTGTGATACAGCCTCGCGACTCAAGACGATGGTGCCTTTGTAAAGAAGACCTTCAACGATCTCTCGTTCGTCCAGATACGCTACTGAAGACAGATCGTATTCCTGCAGATTCAGCTCTCTCTCTCTCTCTCTCTCTCTCTCTCTCTCTCTCTCTCTCTCTCTCTCTCTCTCTCTCTCTCTCTCTCTCTCTCTCTCTCTCTCTCTCTCTCTCTCTCTCTCTCTCTCTCTATCTCTATCTCTCTGCGAATGACAACACTTTGCATCGTGCTGGTTTACACGATCGAGGAACGGATCACCACCCTTTACTGTACATTTGTGCACCCCCGCCCTGAGTACTGTGCTCAATATCAGTCTCACTGCTTTAGAATGAGACACAGAACAGAGTACAGCGACGAGCCACCAAGATGACTCTCAGTCGGAGACGTGAACCGTGAGAAATCCGTCCATACGATCTCAACTAATTCAGCACAAAAGAAGGTTAACAGTGAATGAATTCGGGTATTCTAAATTATTCAAGGGTTTTGACAATTTAATCTAGCCCGTAATTAAAGGACAAATCCGTTTAATTTAATCCGTAATTTTAAACACAAACTCGCAAGCAAGCGTTCTTTTTCTTCAATAGGATTGTTAACATATTCAGTGCGGTTACTTAGCAAGAAAACTCATAATACTTTCAGAAATATTCTTGAGACTCGTACTTCTCTTTAAGTTTACGATTGATGTTTTATATTGCGTCTCTGAAGCTATAAAAGTTTAAAAGGCATAAAGTCGTCTGTTCACTCTTCTGTTCTTCGCGCGAAGCCCCGTCTTCCCGATCTCATCTACCAACACAAACCGGTTGTCTTGGGAGATCCCAGCGACATGCTGAGGTGTGAACTCCTTTATGTTTCTTTGTAGTCATCTCCAACCCTCTTCCTCCTCCTACTTCCCACCAGCAGTCTGCCAGATGCTCACGGTTGCTGTAGAGCGAGATAATGTCCCGGTTTGTTTTATGACAGCAGCCGCACCTAGGGCCTCTCTTGACTCTCTCTGCTGCGGACAGTAACCTTACATGAGGATCCGCAGTGCCTCAGCTGACGCTACGTAGACTGACGGTACGGTCAGTGGCTCTTTCCTACTTCTAAAGGAGAATAAGGACGACTGGTCTAAGAGGTGCGGGGTTAATAATGTGTCTTCGACCATCACAAATAGCATCAAAGGAACCAAGTGGTGTTCTGCTGTTTGAATTCCTTTGTATTTCTCTGTGTGGGCGGACGTATCTTTGCAATCATCATCCACTATCTGGCTACAATCGGCCACCGTTTGTTAATCTGTTGTAACTAGTAATCATCAGTTCGTGATTAATTGGGTGTCGCCACCTGGTAATCATCTCGTCATTTGGCAACGTTCTCATTTAATAGTTATCTCATCCCTGATCTTACCATTCACTACTCACTACTTAAAAGCCATCGCTTCTCTACATATGAATATTTCCTTCGTTAGCTGAAACGGCACAGGCAACTGAGGCCCTAATCAAGGGCATCATATAAACAATTTATATATATCTCTTAGCCTGAGCCAGGTTCCCATTTTCTCGACCGACCCCAAAGGGTGGATGAAAAGCTGGGTTGACTGTAGACTGAGTGCTGCAACCAGGATTCAAGCCTATGCGCTCGACCCTAGGCGACCCGTGAATGCGTTACGGTCAGGAACGCTAACCGCTACATAAGGGAATCCCATAATCATCCCACCACTTTCCTATTATCCCTTTCATCACTTGATCATCTTACTGCTCATTACCCGCCTCGTCATTAAGTAGTTCAACCCTCGCAGTCTGAGATCCTCAGAATGACACAGGTCACAGAAAAGGATGCAACACTGTAATGTTGTGTCGCACTTTGTCCCCCTGCCTCATTGAACCTCAAAACCGTATAACGTTTGTTTTTCTTCCTTTTTCATCGTAGTTTCAGCGGATAAGAGTTGAGAACCGCACTTAATGTTTGCGTAAGTTTAGCAGTGTTCTCAGGGTCTAAGTAGTAACTGCCAAATGGAGTAAAAAAGAAACTGATCGTTCTATGAAACAGTCGCCAATTTCGACGTGTGTAGAACTTTGATGCAGTGAGGTGAAAGTTCCTGTCTTTTCCCTTCTACGATGTAACTCTGAATTAATCGTCAACATTGACTTGATATCATTAAGTTCCAATGGACTTGTCAAGCCTTGTCCTAGCCTAGTCACGAAACACGAGCGTAATATCAGCATCAGTTTCCTGGCATAGAGAAAGGACATTTTCCCACGTAAAGTACGTTGAAATGTTTGTTATATGCATTGTAGCCATCACTACATTAGAATTTATCATTAATCTTTTAACATGCAACATGCTATATAGTACAGTAATTACATGTCATAGACATTCATCTTATAATTACATATCGATTGGACAGTGTGTAATAAACTGTAATAAATCTGGTAAAATCAGGAGGCTTCAAGACGCGACAGAGCGAGCACTCACTCCCCTTACCTACCCTTCTCCCTCCCCCTCACTCCTGAAGAACCACGCGTGACCGCAAACTTCCTACTCTTACAGTCAGCGGGTGGCAACGCCATGTAGATGCACAGAGTTTAGTTGGATAAGTGGGTGTTTATGGAGCCCCTTCTCCCTGTAATGGATGGGATCAATATATCCTCAAGACAGCGAACGAACTGTTTATTCTGAGGATGGCCCGGTAATAGTGACAAGTGGGCCGTTATATCGCCCGGAACAAAATATTGGTCCACAAATCCTCTGCCGATATATTATTGCGAGACAAATGTTGCCGTAATATTGTCCAGCTCTGGCTAGTTATACTTTGTTTTTTCCTCCCCCCTTCGGCCCTTTTCTTTTCATTTGGACTTAAACATGATATTCAGGGGGAGGGGGAGGGGAGAGAGAGAGAGAGAGAGAGAGAGAGAGAGAGAGAGAGAGAGAGAGAGAGAGAAGGCGTAGAGATTGCCCGGCGTAAATGCGAGCAACAGAGGCACTGTGTCCAAATTTAAAAGCTGTAGAAGTATATCAGAAGCGACGCCGCTCTCTGACACCGGAGGAACACATGTGACACATCCTCAATTGTACATGCTATTGTGGGATTTCTTTACTTGGGTGTATGCATGTAAATCATTCTTACAAAGACGACGGTGATTATGAACTGTCTGCTTATATATGTCAAGACCCCAGGGGCGCGCATCCCTTCTTCAGGCGCTACTGTAGCTTCAAGACTGAGCTAAAACCAATAGCAGGGAAAGAAGGGACCTCTATGGAGTCGATGGAAGTTCTGTGAGGAGATTATACTCTGACGGTGCAGCCTCGATGAAGGGAACTTTTCACTCATGGGGTAACCACAGGCAGGCGGAGCCCAGTAACACTTCTTTAAAATCAGGAATGAAAAAGGGTTCTGTATCTGACTTCAGCTAGAGCTGACAATAAAAGAAAACGGACTTTGGGAGGCCATTCAGTTTACATGATTTGGGAGGCCCACATCACACGTAAACCTTAAAGAAAAATTATGAACACATAGTTCCACCATTATTCAAGTTTCCCAAAGACTTCTTTAAACTATCTTTATTCCAATAATGGATGAAAGACATTTCTCTCTGATATTAACTAATCTGATGTAATCAAACTGCAGTGTCGTTTATGAAGATAATCCTTATAATTTTCTTTTATTCCATACATATTCACGTTATTCCGCGTTAGCGAGGTAGCGTTAAGAACAGAGGACTGAGCCATAGAAGGAATATCCTCACTTGGACCCTTCTCTGTTCCTTCTTTTGGAAAATTAAAAACGGGAGGGGAGGATTTCCGCCCCTATCCACCCCCCCCCCCCCTCCCCCGCTCCCTCCCCTATTAGTCGCCTTCTACGACACGCAGGGAATACCTTGGACGTATTCTTTCTCCGTTATCCCCCGAGATATTACTTTTTTACAACCAAATCTAAATTTGAACTCGTATTATCTCTCACTTCATCATTCCCAAATCTCTACTATGAGAATAGAATGTTAAGAGAATTAAGCTCATTGCAAAGGCCTTCACTTATTGAAGGGCTTAAAAGGAGGTGAGCTTAAGCTGTAAATCGCACGTCTACTGAGAGATCTTAATCGTACGAGGAGGGGGATCATATCGTTATCCTTTAAGCAATCACGGGTTCGCGTTACCAGGGAAAGGAAGGAATAAGTGGATGTAAATCCTTATATATCCTATCTGAACCGAGGTGATAAACCTTTCCTTAGCGTGTAACCTCAACGCGTCTCGGGGATTTTCGTTTACTTATTCGACGAAACTCTTGCATTTATCAAGACACGACGCCATACTTTTGCGTAAAGGAAAAAATATAATCTGATGAAAATCAAGAATGTCTTTTGGGGGTGAAAACTGATTTGAAGATACAAATGGAAGAAAAGTTGATGACGTGGATAAGTTACCAAAATGGGATAGTCACTACAGATCATGTCAAGTTCAGACTGTGTGGCTGTAGGAGTGAGGCTGAGGTAGACGTGAGGTGCAATGTTCTCTCGCATGAACGCAACAGGTCTCGTTCAGTAGCACTCCACTCTGATGCTTTTATGTCTAGTGTTGTCGCTGTGCCACCAGTCGTTGTGCCACCAGTCGTTGTGCCACCAATCGTTGTGCCGCTAGTGAGTGTGTCACCAGTCGATGTGCGGCCAGTCGGTGCGTTATAGGTCGTCCTGCAAAATCATGGACACTCAGTCCTAAGGAGGTTCCCATTCTTAAGGTGGAGCCAGACAATGTGCCTTCTTCTCTCAACCTTCACCTGAGACTAGAATAATGTTGCTCTTGTGCTAAGGAATTGATCCTTTAGTCATAGAATGTTTTTTTATCCTGAAAAATCATGTTCCAAAACCTCTCGTGATTACCTTTTTTATTTTGAAGTTTCCATTTGATTAGTGGCACACTTAAGAATGATACCCTCTTGTGGCTTGTGACCATCATGTTAGGTTTCAGATGAAGTGAAAAATGTAATGTCATAGAAAGGTTCCAAGGGAAGCGGCTAGGTAGCATCCCGTATAGCGGCCAACTTGAATAGTTTCCTTGGATCTTTTTTTAATGTCAGTGGGGAAGTGTAATTACAGTTCAAGGGCTATTATAATCAATGTGATTATGACGCGATACTCTCTCGGTTGTAGGGGACAAGCAAGGAGAATAAGAGACAGGAAGTTTTGTGCAGTGGAAGAAGATGATTGGATGGGAAGCCAAGCCGGCAGATGTAAGGACCAAATGGAAGCCAAGTACACTGGTAGACCAACCAGCTTGCAGACCAAGAGACAGACGGACCAAAAACAGTGAAGGGCCAACACACACAGGTCGGCGCAGTGAAGGTCTATAGATGAGGAAGACCACGAGACAGGTAGACCTGCATATCGATAGACCAAAACGGTAGAAAACCAGCAGACGAGAGATGAAAAGCAACTGAAGATCAAAAGATGCGAAGACCAACAGCCGGAAGAACGAGGAAACGGTACGTCTAACACATTGGAAAACCAGTGAACGAGAACACCAAGAGTCAGAAGAATCAAGACAGCGAAAACCATAAATCTGCCCAGAGGATGTTAAGCAGCGACACTGTCCTTCTCTTCGTCGATCTTTGTTTTCAAGCTGTCCTTGTATGTAGACCATCTGATGTTAATCAGAGCGCTGCACTGATGGGAAGCAGCTTCCAGTGGTGTATGAAGATTGCAAAATCCTTCAGCTTCAGGACTGGGGGAACTGGCTTCGCGACTCCGACGCCACCATGTGAAAGATTCCTTGGGAAGACAAATTGAAAGTCAACAAAGGGGGGAAAAATTGGACAGACAAACAAACAAACACAGCTGGAGACCAGCCACCAGACCAAGACACTAACACATGGGACAGTTTGACTTTGTGTGGTGTGTGTGTGTGTGTGTGTGTGTGTGTGTGTGTGTGTGTGTGTGTGTGTGTGTGTGTGTGTACATGCATAGGAATACAGACGTGGTAGATATAGACAGAATTAAGGGGTCGGGCAACACTAGTGTAAAACTCTATCACCGTAACTCACAGATAGGAATGGAGACATGGTCCATATACACAAAGTTAAGAGCCAGCCAGCACAGCGAGTAATCCCACTGAAGGACAGAATAAACAGTAGATGGAGATTCAACATATGGGAACGCCAGTAGATTAGAAACATCAACAAAAGAGATAGACAGAGAGAGGAAACAACATGCAAACGATGACAGAAAAGAACACAAATGCAGAGAAGAACCAAGATTCGAATATATCAAATGACAGGAAAAGTGAAATGCGGAAACACTAACAGACGGGAGGGACAAAGATAGGAAAATCAACTAGAGAGAAGATAAAGAGACGGAAAACTTAATGGACAGCCAGCAAGAAAAATAGACGTAAAGTTAGAATGGCTAACAGAAGGGTGAATGGTTAACAGAAGGCATGAACAGATAACAGAAGGACCAACTAACAGAATGAAAAACAAGATAACACCAAATTATTCCAAAAAAAAGGCAGAAGCTTAGTCTACCGTCCACCGTGAGGTAGAGGTAGAACATGGATGGAAGCAAGGAGGCTGATGTACATGAACTGCTGATTGGCGTCCGCCCAGTCCAGTCCCGGAGACCCGAAAAGGGTGTTCTCGAAGGTGATGCAGTCGAGAGCTTTCACCAAGAAGGAAGCGCATCCATCAAGGAATCATCTAATGAGGATGGTACAAGAGAAAGGTCTCATCTTTGTGACCTGTGGCCGTGGAATGTGGGGAGCTTACAGCCAGTCGAAGCTCACGAAGGACATCTCCAGCCAGCGTTGATGACTCTCTTGATGGCTATTTTGAAAAGTAGATCGAAAACTAGTAGGAGGATGCGAGAGCAACAGAAACCCTTCGTTTTTCTTATATAAGCGATGATAAAGTCCAGGAACCTCACGAGGCAGAGAGTGGTAGAGGTGCTCCTCATTTCGCCAAACTGCTAAGGGTTTATGGTGCTTGCGGTGTCTGTGTCAGCCCAGTTAATCTCAAAACTTTCATCGCAGTTGGCTGGAAATCGGGTTGACGGTAATAGGTCGTAACTCACTGAGGGACGGAGGACTTGCTGTCTTCGATATTGAGGGTACATGTAGTCTTTTAATATATATATATATATATATATATATATATATATATATATATATATTTTATTTATTTATTTTGCTTTGTCGCTGTCTCCCGCGTTTGCGACATAGCGCAAGGAAACAGACGAAAGAAGTGGCCCAACCCACCCCCATACACATGTATATACATACACGTCCACGCACGCAAATATACATACCCATACATCTCAATGTACACATATATATACACACACAGACACATACATATATAAACATGCACACAATTCACACTGTCTGCCTTTATTCATTTCCATCGCCACCTCGCCACACATGGAATAACATCCCCCTCCCCCCTCATGTGTGCGAGGTAGCGCTAGGAAAAGACAACAAAGGCCCCATTCGTTCACACTCAGTCTCTAGCTGTCATGCAGTAATGCCCGAAACCACAGCTCCCTTTCCACATCCAGGCCCCACACAACTTTCCATGGTTTACCCCAGACGCTTCACATGCCCTGATTCAATCCATTGACAGCACGTCGACCCCGGTATACCACATCGATCCAATTCACTCTATTCCTTACCCACCTTTCACCCTCCTGCATGTTCAGGCCCCGATCACTCAAAATCTTTTTCACTCCATCTTTCCACCTCCAGTTTGGTCTCCCACTTCTCCTCGTTCCCTCCACCTCCGACACATGTATCATCTTGGTCAATCTTTCCTCACTCATCCTCTCCATGTGCCCAAACCATTTCAAAACACCCTCTTCTGCTCTCTCAACCACGCTCTTTTTATTTCCACACATCTCTCTTACCCTTACATTACTTACTCGATCAAACCACCTCACACCACACATTGTCCTCAAACATCTCATTTCCAGCACATCCACCCTCCTGCGCACAACTCTATCCATAGCCCACACCTCGCAACCATACAACATTGTTGGAACCACTATTCCTTCAAACATACCCATTTTTGCTTTCCGAGATAATGTCCTCGACTTCCACATATTCTTCAAGGCTCCCAGGATTTTCGCCCCCTCCCCCACCCTATGATTCACTTCCGCTTCCATGGTTCCATCCGCTGCCAGATCCACTCCCAGATATCTAAAACACTTTACTTCCTTCAGTTTTTCTCCATTCAAACTTACCTCCCAATTGACTTGACCCTCAACCCTACTGTACCTAATAACCTTGCTCTTATTCACATTTACTCTTAACTTTCTTCTTTCACACACTTTACCAAACTCCGTCACCAGCTTCTGCAGTTTCTCACATGAATCAGCCACCAGCGCTGTATCATCAGCGAACAACAACTGACTCACTTCCCAAGCTCTCTCATCCACAACAGACTTCATTTTTGCCCCTCTTTCCAAAACTCTTGCATTCACCTCCCTAACAACCCCATCCATAAACAAATTAAACATCACACACCCCTGCCGCAAACCTACATTCACTGAGAACCAATCACTTTCTTCCTACACGTACACAAGCCTTACATCCTCGATAAAAACTTTTCACTGCTTCTAACAACTTGCCTCCCACACCATATATTCTTAATACCTTCCACAGAGCATCTCTATCAACTCTGTCATATGCCTTCTCTACATCCATAAATGCTACATACAAATCCATTTGCTTTCCTAAGTATTTCTCACATACATTCTTCAAAGCAAACACCTGATCCACACATCCTCTACCACTTTTGAAACCACACTGCTCTTCCCCAATCTGATGCTCTGTACATGCCTTCACCCTCTCAATCAATACCCTCCCATATAATTTACCAGGAATACTCAACAAACATATACCTCTGTAATTTGAGCACTCACTCTTATCCCCTTTGCCTTTGTACAATGGCACTATGCACGTATTCCGCCAATCCTCAGGCACCTCACCATGAGTCATACATACATTAAATAACCTTACCAACCAGTCAACAATACAGTCACCCCCTTTTTTAATAAATTCCACTGCAATACCATCAAAACCTGCTGCCTTGCCGGCTTTCATCTTCCGCAAAGCTTTTACTACCTCTTCTCTGTTTACCAAATCATTTTCCCCAACCCTTTGCACACCACCACGACCAAGACACCCTATATCTGCCACTCTATCATCAAACACATTCAACAAACCTTCAAAATACTCACTCCATCTCCTCACATCACCACTACTTGTTATCACCTCCCCATTAGCGCCCTTCACTGAAGTTCCCATTTGCTCCCTTGTCTTACGCACTTTATTTACCTCCTTCCAGAACATCTTTTTATTCTCCCTAAGATTTAATGATACTCTCTCACCCCAACTCTCACTTGCCCTCTTTTTTACCTCTTGCACCTTTCTCTTGACCTCCTGTCTCTTTCTTTTATACATCTCCCGCTCAATTGCATTTTTTTCCCTGCAAAAATCGTCCAAATGTCTCTCTCTTCTCTTTCACTAATAATCTTACTTCTTCATCCCACCACTCACTACCCTTTCTAATCAACCCACCTCCCACGCTTCTCATGCCACAAGCATCTTTTGCGCAATCCATCACTGATTCCCTAAATACATCCCATTCCTCCCCCACTCCCCTTACTTCCATTGTTCTCACCTTTTTCCATTCTGTACTCAGTCTCTCCTGGTACTTCCTCACACAAGTCTCCTTCCCAAACTCACTTACTCTCACCACCCTCTTCACCCCAACATTCTCTCTTCTTTTCTGAAAACCCATACAAATCTTCACCTTAGCCTCCACAAGATAATGATCAGACATCCCTCCAGTTGCACCTCTCAGCACATTTACATCTAAAAGTCTCTCTTTCGCGCGCCTGTCAATTAACACGTAATCCATATATATATATATATATATATATATATATATATATATATATATATATATATGTATATATATATATATATATATATATATATATATATATATATATATATATATATATATATAGATAGATAGATAGATAGATAGATAGATAGATAGATAGATAGATAGATAGATAGATAGATAGATATAGAGATATATAGATAGATAGATAGACAGATTATTCTACGACTTTGGGACCCCCATTCCTGAGCTCCACGACTACGCTGCATTCAGTAGCAGGGACAGGATGGACTCCTTAGAGAGCAAGAACTTCTTTGACGAGACATGTTTCGTCAACTGGATCGAGTAGATTACACAGTACTACGATGCGTAACAAATCATAAATGTAATTTCCTTGTGGCAATACTAATGTAATCTGCGGATGCCGTGACAAGCAGTGATATGGATATCGACAGAAGGGGATAAAAGAACGATGGAATGTGGGACACGACTTGCAGAAAGCTGCCTCGGGTAAGGTTCAGACAGTCGGTTTAACAGCCTTACAATGGAGTACAAGATGAGGATGATGCCAGTACATGATCCTGCGTCGTAGGTGACAATATCACTAAGGACACGCGAGAGGTGACGTGCCAATCAGTCATTACCCCACCCCACCCCCTCCACACTATGGTCTCCTGGGCACCCCCACACTATGGTCTCCTGGACAACCCCCACACTATGGTCTCCTGAACACCCCCACACTATGGTCTCCTGGACACCCCCACACTATGGTCTCCTGAACACCCCCACACTATGGTCTCCTGGACACCCCCCACACTATGGCCTCCTGGACACCCCCACACTATGGTCTCCTGGACACCCCCCACACTATGGTCTCCTGGACACCCCCACACTATGGTCTCCTGAACACCCCCACACTATGGTCTCCTGAACACCCCCACACTATGGTCTCCTGAACACCCCCACACTATGGTCTCCTGAACACCCCCCACACTATGGTCTCCTGGACACCCCCACACTATGGTCTCCTGGACACCCCCCACACTATGGTCTCCTGGACACCCCCACACTATGGTCTCCTGGACACCCCCACACTATGGTCTCCTGGACACCCCCCACACTATGGTCTCCTGGACACCCCCCACACTATGGTCTCCTGGACACCCCCCCACACTATGGTCTCCTGGACACCCCCACACTATGGTCTCCTGGACACCCCCACACTATGGTCTCCTGAACACCCCCACACTATGGTCTCCTGGACACCCCCCACACTATGGTCTCCTGGACACCCCCACACTATGGTCTCCTGGACACCCCCCACACTATGGTCTCCTGGACACCCCCACACTATGGTCTCCTGGACACCCTCCACACTATGGTCTCGTGGACACCCCCCACACTATGGTCTCCTGGACACCCCCACACTATGGTCTCCTGGACACCCCCACACTATGGTCTCCTGGACACCCCCACACAATGGTCTCCTGGACACCCCCACACTATGGTCTCCTGGACACCCCCACACTATGGTCTCCTGGACACCCCCACACTATGGTCTCCTGAACACCCCCACACTATGGTCTCCTGGACACCCCCACACTATGGTCTCCTGGACACCCCCACACTATGGTCTCCTGGACACCCCCCACACTATGGTCTCCTGGACACCCCCCACACTATGGTCTCCTGGACACCCCCACACTATGGTCTCCTGGACACCCCCACACTATGGTCTCCTGGACACCCCCACACTATGGTCTCCTGGACACCCCCACACTATGGTCTCCTGGACACCCCAACACAGTAGTCGCCTGAGTGAGGTCGTACACTTGTCCCTCACGATGGACGGCGTCTTGTGTACGATCTCTACACTTATCCCAAGCGGTTCTATCCCACTCGTGTTACCCGACATCCATGGCTTCGAGTCCCACAGACGCTGTTAAAATATCTTACGTGCTTGTAGTGGGTGTCACTAAGTGTTAATCACTATGCAGTGGTAACACATGATCCTGGCAGTACAATTTCTATAATGGTTATCTCTGGTTTAAGCCACGAAGAAGAGAGTACATCCTCGCATTATAATTAGAGTATAATGTTCGAGAGATTTTTCATCAAAAGGTAATAGAACATTAAAGCTATCTTTAATATTTCTTTCTTATTCATGGGATGATATCATATCTCGCCATTTACTGCTTCAGGGGAGGCAATGCTATATGAAGAAAATTCTTGAATTGTTTTCTTTTGTTTTGCTTTCTTCACGAGGATGATAATTGAGGGAGAAGATACTTCACAAACTCAGAGAGAGGGAGGGAGTGTCGGATGGAAGAGCGGCTGTCATTTTCCTCATCTCAGTCACGAAGTTTTCTGCTGTCGATTTGCCTCTCTCTCTCTCTCTCTCTCTCTCTCTCTCTCTCTCTCTCTCTCTCTCTCTCTCTCTCTCTCTCTCTCTCTCTCTCTCTCTCTCTCTCTCTCTCTCTCTACACACACACACTATGCCTGATACCCTGCTAGCATGACCTGCAGAGCGAGGTCTGATTCTCCCTTTATCTATCTATCTATCTATCTATCTATCCAACATACCCCTCCACGAGCTAAACTTCTCTTTTAAACATTCATCTAAATACGATTAAACTATTTTTTTTTTCTAACTTCTCTATGAAATCCAATTAGCGTTGGTCTAAGGTATTAACCAGCGGCTGCGGCAGCGGAGCGTGCGGAGAGAGAGAGAGAGAGAGAGAGAGAGAGAGAGAGAGAGAGAGAGAGAGAGAGAGAGAGAGAGAGAGAGAGAGAGATGCGACGGCAAGAGGTCGGTAAGTATCCCGGGGTAATGGACTCATCAGGCGGACGCCATTGGAAACCAAGGGATAATGATAATGATCGCTGAAAGACGCACCCCTCTTCATCCGCTACCCCCCCCCCCCCCCTACCTTATTTCACGGGGTAAAACTTGGGACTCCCTAACTCTCCGGCGATGGGTAACCAGAAGCATCCAAACTTTGGGTAACTGATCTCCCTCTCCAGCGTAAAGTTTGGCCCGAGATGTTCCTCTAGAGTTGCTCTTTCCTCGCTCACTCATGGGCTTTGAGTTATGCTCTGGCTATTGTCTGGCTCTCCACTAACTACCTGCCAGCCAGTCAGTCGAAGTTTTGTTAACAAACTCGGCCTCGTCAGACTCTGCTGTTGTCTTACTGAGGCATTAACGACTGGGCGAACTGGTGTAATCGATAGTTAAACATTGGTTATACTTCCTTAGTGATTATCAGGCGCTGAAGTCGATATTTTCGCGGTTCGTAAACACCATTTGCTAGAATTGCCTCTGGAGGTCCCATCATTGTCATTTCGTCACATAACAAACACGAAGATCCCGTCTAAATCGGTGCACGCCAGCGAAATTTGGCTCCGTCTCTTCTGTTTTTGCCAGAAGCTTTTATAATGGGTTTAGGTACGTTTGAGTGTGTAGAGCACGTCCCACACTCCCACCTCCGTCTTAACTGAGTTTTTCATTTGATCAGTGTACTACTGAAATAGTCCCGCTGAAGGAAACCACTGTATAGACTTTCCTGCAAATTGTTGATCGTCTACCATCTCAGCAGAGGTTGGAACACTCACTTTCGTCACTCCTGACGTGGTCTGAATACCTCTCCTTTAGTTTTTCTACCCTGAACATGCTGCAAGCGCTCATTTTTCGTTCTAATAACCATGATTTGGGCACCCATTTTTACTCAGAAACATGGCTTCAGCATCACTTTGACCCATTACCAAGGATTGAACAGCGGCCTGTCCATTACCAAACTTTGAACATGAGCACCTCCGTTATCAAGGTCTGAACAGCAACTCTTCCTTTACCAAAGTTTGAGCAGCAGCCTAGCCTCCTCCCTGCTTTGAACACCTTATCAATAACAAACATCCTTTTACCATCGTCTGACGACTTCTCCTTCACTTTCTCTTGATTGTAACACATACACCCTATAGTGTCAGGGGGGCAAGGAGGAAGTCCCTGCAATCGGTCGATTCCTCTTCCCCCTCGTCGTTGTCTTAATACGTTCTCTTGACTCGGTTGCAGATATAGCCAGCCCCTTGTCCCACCCACCTGCCGTGCTATGTACACCCTGTCTTCTCTACATACAGGAACATGGTTTCGAAGTCAAGACAGATCATTTCTACAAGACTCTTTAAGGCTTGTTTAATGATCCCTTACCTTCGTCATTCTGAGAAACGGGTTTGAATATCATTCCCTCACTCTCTTTAGTTTGTCATACGAGATAAACCCTCCCTCACCCTCGTTAGGTAGATAACATATGAATCCTCTTTGATAAGACCCCCCCTCCTCCTCCGTACAGCCTGTAAGACCCTTCCTCCTGTACAGCACGTAAGACCCCTCCTCCAGCACAGCACGTAAGACCCCTCCTCCATCCAGCAAGCAAGACTTCTCCTCCCGTACATCAGTCAAGATATCGAGTGAGACTCACATTTTTGGTCATTACAATACCAGACATTTGCCCCAGGCAGTAATCACCAACTGAATAATACCTATGAGATTAACTTGAGGTTAATTAGCTCTCCAGACCCATGAAAAATACTGTAATTCCACTAATGATGTTACTGGCATGATCGAACAATATGCTTATTTTGTGTTTACATATATAAGAGCTTGTTGATGAAAAGACTTTTTCGAGGTTAGGCAACAGATGACGGTTTCTATTAAAGTCAGTCAGTCAAAAATCGTCGATATGATCTTCATAATATGTTCTCACGTTGATCCCGTTCTAAAGATCAGTTCTCCATTGTGACTTTCGTGCTTGAGTTATACACAGGTCACGCGTGTGCCATTCTAGAGCAGAGCTACTGTGTGGCAGTCTCTTTGAGAATAGTTAATACGAAGCTTAATCTGTAGTCGTCCGAATGGAGCCTATGACAACTTCAGCCATCCAGCTCCACATGGCGCCTCAGCCAAAGTTGTTCCCACTGGTTGTAAGGTCGGCTGGTTGTTTGGCCTTTATGCCTCTCTACTGCCGGTGTCATTGAGGCCGTCAACGACAAGGTACATCCAGCAATCGGAATATCTTTGAACACCTTCATCACGTGTGAAGGATTATTCGAGCACGACATAACACACACACATATGGACCGATCTTTATAAGGGGATACGAAGCGAGGTCCTTAAACCTTATTCACTTTGGAATTCTACGGTTGTCAAATGAAAGGAGAAAATGACGTATGGGGAGTAATGTTAAATGAATTATGTTTCTCGCATAGTATCACACGGGTTCATATTCCGAGTGTATACATATTTTTTCCAATTACACAAATGGAACGCCGTCGTTGGTCGGAAAATTGTGTGGAATACAAAATGAGAACTGTATAGCAAGTCCTGTAATTTATTTATACACCTCTCTTGCCTCAGAAAACGGCTTTATCTATCAGTATAACAATGAAAACGTTGAGTATACGATCGTAAACTAAAGGTCATTCCTTTAACGGTACTGTAGCGGAGGTTAGGTAACTCCAGCTGTAGACTAATTGATGGCACACATCAGTGTTATGTATACTAGAGTAGATTTTTCTTATATGTCAATAGAACTATTCTTAAGTCGAAAGCCCTCAGGACTCTGTCGTCATTGCTCTTGCCTCTAACTAGCCCCCCAACACTAGGAACTGACTACGATTAAGAGGGCAAAGGACTGAGGGAAGCTTTGGTGTTGAAAATGTATCTTGTCTCTAATTTCCCACTGTAATGCCAAAGGCTCTACTGAGTGAGGAGAGTCCTCATCAAGGCCAGGTTTTTGAATGAGCGAGGGAGAAAAGAAATTGGAGGATGAGAGAGATGAAGAGGATGACGACAAGAGATCAAGAAAGAGAAGGGTAGAGAGATGTAAGGAAAGTGTATATTTTTTCTCGCCTGTTTGAGGTATTTTTGATGAACCAGAACTGAAGACAAACAATCCTGACACGGAGGATGTAAAATGGTTCCGGGCATCACTTCAATACAGCTAAGTTAGGAGGATAGTATTTTCCTGGGCGTCTACTGTCTACATCCTAGTGACACGAAGGATGTAAGATGGTTCCAGACATCACTTCAACACTTTCGAGTCAGGAGGGTAGCACTTCCCTGAGCGGCTGCTGTCTACAGCCTCCTGACACGGAGTGTGTAAGACGGTACCACGCACCATTTCAACACTTCTGAGTGTAGACTTTAATACTTCCCTAGAAGGCTTCCTAGTCACAACCTGAGCACCACCGTGATAGGTAAAGCCTAATATCTACGCAGTTCAAGTATCAAAAGATTTGACAACTGTCATCCGTGGAGCAGTAGTGACGTCTTGTATACTCGCTAGAGGGACGACACTTGGCTTTAGAAAAGCACTGGAAATATCACCCGGATTGAGTGCAAATGTCTGGTTTATATTCGTCTCCGCACTAATTATTTTGCTGTTATTCACAACTTTTCTGCATTACTTACGAAAAGAAATGTTTGAAAAGACGTGGCGTAGGAGTTTAAGCTCTCCTATTAAGAGCTGACTTTTTACTTCTGAAATCTGGCTTCTGACTTTCCCTGCCAGATTATGAATCCTTGGTTTCCCTGTGTGTGTGTGTGTGTGTGTGTGTGTGTGTGTGTCTGTGTGTGTGTGTGTGTGTGGCAGCCACCTCAACTACACGAAATTTAACGTCGATATATTCTAGTATTCTCAGTTAGCCAGTATGTCTACCCTTTTGATATCCGGATATACTTGTTCATTTGGTTGTTGTTCATAACTTTGTCTTGTGTTAGTTTATGGATTTTAATCCGTTATCCAGATGTACTGAACTACTGCAATCATGCTTCAATTTCCTCCACTGACGTTACTGAATATCAGAGTTGAAGGCCCGGGGTGGCACCTGGTCGGCTGGGGTAATGCAACTCCCATGCTACGAAGCTTCGGTATTAACTATTCGAACCTTCACAGATGTGCATATAAACCCCGAATGCAAGTGTCGTATCATCATTGGAAGATTTTCTTTCGTATATATGGCAGCCTTTTTCTTTCCTTCCTCCATTAGTGTGGTGAATCATGATTCAAACCACCTGATTCATTATCTTAGAATACTTGTACAGTAGTTCCACAGGCGGGTCCTTCTTAGGGGCTTTATCACACCCAGGCTTCACGACACAGCGTTGGTCACTTCGACAGAACCTTCGTTGCGCCTTTGTTTTCTGACGAGGGATTTGAATTAGTAGGCAAAGGGCGTCTCCCACTCCGATCTAGGATCAGTAACAACCGGCTTGCTTAACAGCAGTGCAGCAGCTAATAGGATTAGAGACTTGATTATATATTCGGGTGTGTGAATAGTCGTAACTGTATATTGAGCGTGAATATCCTCGACTGGAGACCGTGGGCACAATTCAGTATGCCAATAATAAGAGCTTCGAGAGCATACAGCACAGGTCGAGTTTGCCGCACGGTTTCTGTGGTTTGCTAACGTGTCAGTGATTTATCCGGGCAGCATTGCTCTAAAACCCTGAAACTCCCCTTTCATTTTAACCCTAAAAAAAATGTTGCATTTTACTCTGTCTCACACAGAGCACAGAATCTCATCTTTCTTTAAACCGGAGTCTTTTGAAAGGAGTCCTAGAGATATGTAGAATACATGCCTTTTATCTTTACCTTCTTGCTCCAGTGATCCTCCCCGTTGGGACTCCTGCAGTGCTCAAGAAGCCGGCCACGTCTACCGGGCAGGACCATAGGTCTTGGGGTGTGTGTTGGTGGTGATGTGTGGATGTCTGTATGAAGTGAGTGAAGGACAGTTAGGAGTAGGTGTTCAGTGTCTTCAATGCTCAAGCTGCATCATGGGCGTAAGGGGTCTAGTATCAGTCTTTATGGCGTGGTGATGGCTGAGGTCCAGAGGGCAGACGAGAAAGAGTAACTCGTCTATTTCAGGGGAATGTAGTTTCAGGTGGGTATATGTCTGGCGAGGTGTTGTTTAAGACTGGTTAATTTGATGGTTGTTTTGTGCATGTTGGGTCCTTCTTCTGGCGTGTCCATGGATTGTTAGTGTTATGTTGGATGAGTGCTGGAGGATCTATGAGGCAGGATAGGCTTTTTGTTACTGTTCTTTAAGTGGTTAGTTATGAAGCGGTTGCAAAGAACTGAGTGTCAAGGTGACTGAGGTGGGATTCTATTGGGAAAGTCTTTGTTTTTGTAAAGGTACCGAACGCTTGTGTTTACGAGAGAGCTAGGGATTGCTTTAAATGTTCTGTTCTGTGCAATTTGCAGCTTTGGAATAGTTTTTGGACAGTATGGATGACCAGGCAGGTGAGGCGTAGTTTAGGATGGAGCGAAATAATTCTGTAAACGATACTAAGAGATTACTTTTTCACGTCCAAATATGGTACTGGTGAGTGTTCTGAGGGCGTTTACTTTGTTGCCTTTGTATTGATGTTCGTGGTGTGGGGACAGAGTGACATGGGTGTGTCTATGTGACGGCAACAAAGGTTAGTAACATTTACTGGTGACGTGAGGGTGCAGGCTGGACTCATGTCTGTCTGGGGCAAATAGAGTGATTGACGACTTCTGCGGAGATACAAACATTTCTCTCTGGGTCAGCCAGTGTAGTGTCTGATGTAATGGTGTCTGTTGATGCGTACTGTCTGGGTGTCGTGATGCGACGTTAAGATCGTCCACATTTGGGTGGACTCTCGCACCGTGGTCTGCAGGAGGTGACGGAAAGTCATGTTGGAAGAGACTGAGGATGGCTTAACAAGAACTGCTCCTTGAAAGACTCCATTGCAGAGTTGGAGGATTTTAGAGACGAAGACTTTGTGAACGACTTTGTCTTAGCGGCCAGCCCTGAAGTTGGCTAACCAGTTTTTATTCTTGTTATGAAGGGTGACGTCGAGAATATGTCATATGAGGATGTATCGAGGGACGAGGTCGAATGCTGTGCTGATGTTTGTCGTCACTACTACCATGGGAGGGTTTGTGGTGAGATAAAGCCATCCAAGATGTGGTGTGTGAGATTAGGTGTGGTAGTGTAGTGGTTGTGTCGAAAAGTCATGTTGTACAGGTGAGAGTGGAATGTTTTACTGGATTCTGATGTGCATTTCTCTGTTTTCAAAACGTGAAGGAGGGATCGTCAATATGTTATTTTCCTTTTCAGTGATTAGTGATGGTGTTCAGGTATTGGATTAGTTCTGTGATTTCCATCAGTGGTGAGTAGTGTTGCCTGATATAATCTCTCTCTTGTGAAGTCTGCAAATTGCAGGGAGAGGCTCGAGCTATTTCTGTGTCCTCGTGGTATGTGTTTTTTGCTAGCTTGATTGATGGTGATGTGGTGTGATTTACTAGGGTATAGGGATAGGACAGGAGAGCTGGTGATGTGTGTTTCAGGTGGGTCTCGTGTGCAGCGCTGATGTGCCAAAAAATCTGATGTGTAGTGAAGTATGCTGCCGGAGGTGGTAGGGCTGAGGATATCGTGTAGTTGCCCTAATCATTCTTCTTGTGAACACGTATTCATGTCTACTGGAGTAGCATTCGCCTAGTGTGGAGTATTGCTATCGTGTCTGGAGTGGTTCTAGCTCCGTCTATCTGTCAACGAGAGTGGTACCAAATGCTCTTTAAATTTCCAAGCAACACCTCTCTTCAATGTTCTCTTTCTATACGATGCAATGTTGATGCGATCTCTCTCTCTCTCTCTCTCTCTCTCTCTCTCTCTCTCTCTCTCTCTCTCTCTCTCTCTCTCTCTCTCTCTCTCTCTGTTCCACTAGTACTATTTTGTCCGCTGTTCCTAAGAGCTGTCTGCATGTTTTTTCCCATCCTCGAGGGCTTAGGCACGCGTATAGCTGTTGCTTCCCACAGTTTCTGTGTTTGAAGCTGGACACTCGAGGATTGACCTTTATCCCCCCCCCCCCCCCTGCTCCTTTCCTCGAACAGCTAAGCCATGGAGTTCCTCTTTCCCTCCTCTTACACCCTTCCAACCCTTTTAGAGTCAGGAATACAAGCTCCTGCAGAACATTGATTGTCCGCTCCCTCTCTTTCTCCAACGGCATTACTGTCGCCCCGAGAGAACCTTTGACTGGGACATGTTTTGCCCGTGCCATGTCCATAAAACTATAAGAAAACGAGAAAAAAATTGAGGGAAACGGTGAGATTTATTCAGGATTAATTAGGACCTTCAGGGATAACTCGGCAGTTCCTAGGAATTTTATGAAAAGCTCAAAATTTTAATGTGAGAGCACCGGAGACAAAATCAAAAGGACTTTGAAAGAAAGATGAGCGGGTAATTTGGAGGATTTAGAATAACCGAGTGAAAGCAGGATTATGGAATGTTTAGGGAGATAAACACTGAAAAAAGGTGAATGAAGGAAAAGAAAAGATTAGAAGCGATGGAGAATAGCTTGGAGCATCTACATAGCTTGCATATTAACCAGGAGCATTAAGGAAAGTTAGGCAGTAGACAGGAGCATCAAGGAAGGTTAGGAAGAAGATAGGAGCATCAAGAAAGATTAGAAAGAAAATAGGAGCATCAGTGAAGGTTAGAAAGAAGATACGGAGCATAAAGGAAGGTTAGAAAGAAGATAGGAGCATCAAAGAAAGTTAGAAAGAAGATAGGACCATCAAGGAAGTCTAGGAAGTAGATAGGAGCATCAAGAAGGCCAGGAAGTAGATCGGAGCATCAGGGAAGGTTAGGAAGTAACTAGGAGCATCAGTGAAGGTTAGAAAGAAGATAGGAGCATCAAGAAAGATTAGAAAGAAAATAGGAGCATCAGTGAAGGTTAGAAAGAAGATAGGAGCATCAAGAAAGATTAGAAAGAAAATAGGAGCATCAGTGAAGGTTAGAAAGAAGATAGGAGCATCAAGAAAGATTAGAAAGAAAATAGGAGCATCAGTGAAGGTTAGAAAGAAGATAGGAGCATCAAGAAAGATTAGAAAGAAAATAGGAGCATCAGTGAAGGTTAGAAAGAAGATAGGAGCATCAAGAAAGATTAGAAAGAAAATAGGAGCATCAGTGAAGGTTAGAAAGAAGATAGGAGCATCAAGAAAGATTAGAAAGAAAATAGGAGCATCAGTGAAGGTTAGAAAGAAGATAGGAGCATCAAGAAAGATTAGAAAGAAAATAGGAGCATCAGTGAAGGTTAGAAAGAAGATAGGAGCATCAAGAAAGATTAGAAAGAAAATAGGAGCATCAGTGAAGGTTAGAAAGAAGATAGGAGCATCAAGAAAGATTAGAAAGAAAATAGGAGCATCAGTGAAGGTTAGAAAGAAGATAGGAGCATCAAGAAAGATTAGAAAGAAAATAGGAGCATCAGTGAAGGTTAGAAAGAAGATAGGAGCATCAAGAAAGATTAGAAAGAAAATAGGAGCATCAGTGAAGGTTAGAAAGAAGATAGGAGCATCAAGAAAGATTAGAAAGAAAATAGGAGCATCAGTGAAGGTTAGAAAGAAGATAGGAGCATCAAGAAAGATTAGAAAGAAAATAGGAGCATCAGTGAAGGTTAGAAAGAAGATAGGAGCATCAAGAAAGATTAGAAAGAAAATAGGAGCATCAGTGAAGGTTAGAAAGAAGATAGGAGCATCAAGAAAGATTAGAAAGAAAATAGGAGCATCAGTGAAGGTTAGAAAGAAGATAGGAGCATCAAGAAAGATTAGAAAGAAAATAGGAGCATCAGTGAAGGTTAGAAAGAAGATAGGAGCATCAAGAAAGATTAGAAAGAAAATAGGAGCATCAGTGAAGGTTAGAAAGAAGATAGGAGCATCAAGAAAGATTAGAAAGAAAATAGGAGCATCAGTGAAGGTTAGAAAGAAGATAGGAGCATCAAGAAAGATTAGAAAGAAAATAGGAGCATCAGTGAAGGTTAGAAAGAAGATAGGAGCATCAAGAAAGATTAGAAAGAAAATAGGAGCATCAGTGAAGGTTAGAAAGAAGATAGGAGCATCAAGAAAGATTAGAAAGAAAATAGGAGCATCAGTGAAGGTTAGAAAGAAGATAGGAGCATCAAGAAAGATTAGAAAGAAAATAGGAGCATCAGTGAAGGTTAGAAAGAAGATAGGAGCATCAAGAAAGATTAGAAAGAAAATAGGAGCATCAGTGAAGGTTAGAAAGAAGATAGGAGCATCAAGAAAGATTAGAAAGAAAATAGGAGCATCAGTGAAGGTTAGAAAGAAGATAGGAGCATCAAGAAAGATTAGAAAGAAAATAGGAGCATCAGTGAAGGTTAGAAAGAAGATAGGAGCATCAAGAAAGATTAGAAAGAAAATAGGAGCATCAGTGAAGGTTAGAAAGAAGATAGGAGCATCAAGAAAGATTAGAAAGAAAATAGGAGCATCAGTGAAGGTTAGAAAGAAGATAGGAGCATCAAGAAAGATTAGAAAGAAAATAGGAGCATCAGTGAAGGTTAGAAAGAAGATAGGAGCATCAAGAAAGATTAGAAAGAAAATAGGAGCATCAGTGAAGGTTAGAAAGAAGATAGGAGCATCAAGAAAGATTAGAAAGAAAATAGGAGCATCAGTGAAGGTTAGAAAGAAGATAGGAGCATCAAGAAAGATTAGAAAGAAAATAGGAGCATCAGTGAAGGTTAGAAAGAAGATAGGAGCATCAAGAAAGATTAGAAAGAAAATAGGAGCATCAGTGAAGGTTAGAAAGAAGATAGGAGCATCAAGAAAGATTAGAAAGAAAATAGGAGCATCAGTGAAGGTTAGAAAGAAGATAGGAGCATCAAGAAAGATTAGAAAGAAAATAGGAGCATCAGTGAAGGTTAGAAAGAAGATAGGAGCATCAAGAAAGATTAGAAAGAAAATAGGAGCATCAGTGAAGGTTAGAAAGAAGATAGGAGCATCAAGAAAGATTAGAAAGAAAATAGGAGCATCAGTGAAGGTTAGAAAGAAGATAGGAGCATCAAGAAAGATTAGAAAGAAAATAGGAGCATCAGTGAAGGTTAGAAAGAAGATAGGAGCATCAAGAAAGATTAGAAAGAAAATAGGAGCATCAGTGAAGGTTAGAAAGAAGATAGGAGCATCAAGAAAGATTAGAAAGAAAATAGGAGCATCAGTGAAGGTTAGAAAGAAGATAGGAGCATCAAGAAAGATTAGAAAGAAAATAGGAGCATCAGTGAAGGTTAGAAAGAAGATAGGAGCATCAAGAAAGATTAGAAAGAAAATAGGAGCATCAGTGAAGGTTAGAAAGAAGATAGGAGCATCAAGAAAGATTAGAAAGAAAATAGGAGCATCAGTGAAGGTTAGAAAGAAGATAGGAGCATCAAGAAAGATTAGAAAGAAAATAGGAGCATCAGTGAAGGTTAGAAAGAAGATAGGAGCATCAAGAAAGATTAGAAAGAAAATAGGAGCATCAGTGAAGGTTAGAAAGAAGATAGGAGCATCAAGAAAGATTAGAAAGAAAATAGGAGCATCAGTGAAGGTTAGAAAGAAGATAGGAGCATCAAGAAAGATTAGAAAGAAAATAGGAGCATCAGTGAAGGTTAGAAAGAAGATAGGAGCATCAAGAAAGATTAGAAAGAAAATAGGAGCATCAGTGAAGGTTAGAAAGAAGATAGGAGCATCAAGAAAGATTAGAAAGAAAATAGGAGCATCAGTGAAGGTTAGAAAGAAGATAGGAGCATCAAGAAAGATTAGAAAGAAAATAGGAGCATCAGTGAAGGTTAGAAAGAAGATAGGAGCATCAAGAAAGATTAGAAAGAAAATAGGAGCATCAGTGAAGGTTAGAAAGAAGATAGGAGCATCAAGAAAGATTAGAAAGAAAATAGGAGCATCAGTGGCAGGAACAGATGAGGAAGTGGTAATAAGCAAAGAAGAAGTTGAAGACGAGAATGAGTCCATCATTCTGAACGATTGTTGAATGTGGCAGATAAGACTGTGCAACATGGAGACATACGGAGCAAAAGAATCAGAGTAGAGTTTGATGAAAAGAAGTGGTGAATGCCTTCCTTTAACACCCTATATATAAAACAATGGTTTCTTATCTGTACCCTCTCATCTGTGATGAATTAGCATGTTGTGCAGATTATGATACTATCCTCAGTAACACGGCGTACCCCATCTTTCTCCCTAATACAACTGTACTTTGTAAGGTAAATTATTTCCATGAACGAATTAGCAACACCAGTGTGTCATGGTTGATCTGCTTGATAACAGTAGTATATACCTCGAAAAGTAATCGTAAAAGTAATTTTGATTTTGCAGTAACTTACAGACTACAGCAATTAGAGATAATGCCCACTTTTTTTTCTTCCGTAAATGTAATGCATCGACAGGTGAAATAAGGTGAAGCGACATTTAGATTGCACGGGTAAACCTTGTAGTGAGTAGGTGTTTAGAACCACCGTTTAAACCACTGGTACTTAGAACCATGAAAATTATCCGGCATTTATTCATTATTGAGGAAAGTCATGGGGATTAGCTAGGCCCCTCCCCCCCCTCACTTTACGTCATGAGCTACAAATCCATGAGGATTAGTGAACTGTAGACTCGGTAAAAGAAATGAAATATCTTTCCGTATGGGAACGATGATATCCGTAATGATCAGTATAACTCGTGTTGTAATGATGATGATATTCCCACTTTATAGTTGTTTCCGTCGAATATTGAAATCAATGACATCTTTGGCAAATGACTGGAAGTGTCGCTAGCAATCGACTTGCCACAGTTTCGTGTAAGGCCAGACTAAAGAGCATTTCTCAAAATCCTTCGTCCGTGGTGTCATATTCTTTCACACAAAAAGTGGCAAGATATTTTTGGTGTGTACATAAAGAGCTAAAGCGAGTGGGGAGGTTGCAGCAGTCATGGACTTTTTTTTCTTGTGTGGCGTGGTAGCGACAGAAATGGATAAAGGCTAGCAAGTATGAATATGTGCATGTGTGTATATTCCTATGAGTCCACGGGGAAAATGAAACACGAAAAGTTCCCAAGTGCACTTTCGTGTAATAGTCACATCATCAGGGGAGACACAAGAGAGAAATATAACAGTCAGTTGATATACATCGAAGAGACGAAGCTAGGACGCCATTTGGTAAACATGTGATTCTTTTTGGACAATCACATGTTTACCAAATGGCGTCCTAGCTTCGTCTCTTCGATGTATATCAACTGACTGTTATATTTCTCTCTTGTGTCTCCCCTGATGATGTGACTATTACACGAAAGTGCACTTGGGAACTTTTCGTGTTTCATTTTCCCCGTGGACTCATAGGAATATCTTGATCACGCGCAAAATTGTGATCCTTTCCAAAATGTGTATATATGTATATGTCTTTGTATGTGTATGTATGCATGGAGTGAATGACTACTATAGTCTTCTGGTGACGCGTAGGTGTGTGAAGTATCATGATGACGCCTAGTTTGGGAAGTGCGTTGCTGTTCTTCTAACATGCCTTCCTCATTCTGAGATACCTTAAAAACCGTGGTAGACTGCCCTCGCGCACGCAAAATGCTGTTGATTTACGTCTGAACTCTGGCGAAAGACCATTCCAGCCGTGAGTTACGTCCTCCCAAGGAGGGAGGAAGAGGAGGAATCTAGAAATATTGCAAAGTTTGGTTTGGTCGTCCGTTTTCTTTGGTAATATTGTTACTTTGACACCCGCTGGATGTACGTGCAGCCTATGAAGGACCACTTTTTTTTTGAAAGCATATACCTCTATCTCTGGGCATATGGACAGGAACGGGCATTAACACATAAGGAGCAAAATTACCACTATGAAATATATGTACACTAGGGTGTAGAGTTCCAGGGGTACGCGGATCGAACCTTTGTGTAACGAAAACGCGGAATGATCTTATGTATACTAAATACCAGCGGGTGGGTATCCCCTGTCGGAGATCTGAAATGAATCCCAGCAGTCAGAGGAGTAAAAGATTCTGTCACTGACACTACAGGATATTCAGCGATGAAAGATCACGTCAGTAACTGCGTGTTGTGGAAAGGTCACTCAGTGTATTTCCTTAGCGTTACCACAATGTACCGAAGTGTCAAAGGGAACGAAAAGAAAAATCTTGTCTGGCCTAACGAAAGACCGACATGGTGAGGAGTGAACTATGTTTACGATGTGTGTGTGTGCTTGTGTGTGTATGTGTGTGTGTGTGTGTGTGTGTGTGTGTGTGTGTGTGTGTGTGTGTGTGTGTGTGTCTTGAGGAAGATTAAAGAACAGTTAAGCAGATGATGAATAAAGGTAGTTATAAATGTAACTAATCTGCAGATTGCATTAGGGGCATCAGCCTCCTTAAAGGATAAATTCATCATAATGAATGGAGGGACATGGGGGAGCTACAGTCCGCCTGGGTGACGGAGTGTTAACAGTCTTGTTTCTTGTTGCAGATAGCCAGCTGGACGACCCACAGCCCTACGGGAGAGCCACCACCGACAGCAGTAAGTATATTCTCTCTCTCTCTCTCTCTCTCTCTCTCTCTCTCTCTCTCTCTCTCTCTCTCTCTCTCTCTCTCTCTCTCTCTCTCTCTCTCTCTCTCTCAATGACCTGCCTTGGTATCGGGAGGGTTAGCGACAGCTACGTAGTGAGCCAGCACTACAGTGGTTGTCATGCCTCACTCCTTTGCTCCAAGTAGATTTATTCCTTTCTGCCTCACACACACACACACACACACACACACACAAACACACACACACGTGGGCTGCTGGCTTTCGGTCTGCAGACATATACTCTCTCCATCTCGCACATAACATTTGACAACACGTTACCCACGCCTAGATGTTCCTTTGGTGAGCGGTATGTGCTACTCTGCCTTATATATATGTATATATATATATATATATATATATATATATATATATATATATATATATATATATATATATATATATATATATATATATTTGAAGGTGCGCGTTCATATGCACTTTGTTCGTATACATGTATATATATATATATATATATATATATATATATATATATATATATATATATATATATATATATATATATATATATATAACCATGGAAGCGGAAGTGGATCATAGGGTGGGGGAGGGGGCGAAAATTTTGGGAGCCTTGAAAAATGTGTGGAAGTCGAGAACATTATCTCGAAAAGCAAAAATGGGTATGTTTGAAGGAATAGTGGTTCCAACAATGTTGTATGGTTGCGAGGCGTGGGCTATGGATAGAGTTGTGCGCAGGAGGATGGATGTGCTGGAAATGAGATGTTTGAGGACAATGTGTGGTGTGAGGTGGTTTGATCGAGTAAGTAACGTAAGGGTAAGAGAGATGTGTGGAAATAAAAAGAGCGTGGTTGAGAGAGCAGAAGAGGGTGTTTTGAAATGGTTTGGGCACATGGAGAGAATGAGTGAGGAAAGATTGACCAAGAGGATATATGTGTCGGAGGTGGAGGGAACGAGGAGAAGAGGGAGACCAAATTGGAGGTGGAAAGATGGAGTGAAAAGGATTTTGTGTGATCGGGGCCTGAACATGCAGGAGGGTGAAAGGAGGGCAAGGAATAGAGTGAATTGGAGCGATGTGGTATACAGGGGTTGACGTGCTGTCGGTGGATTGAATCAAGGCATGTGAAGCGTCCGGGGTAAACCATGGAAAGCTGTGTAGGTATGTATATTTGCGTGTGTGGACGTGTGTATGTACATGTGTATGGGGGGGGCTGGGCCATTTCTTTCGTCTGTTTCCTTGCGCTACCTCGCAACCGCGGGAGACAGCGACGAGGTATAAAAAAAAAAATATATATATATATATATATATATATATATATATATATATATATATATATATATATATATATATATATCATACAAACCTCCAACAGTTAGGATCGAACCCAGGACCCCTGTGCAACAGGCGGCAGCGCTGTTACTAAGCTATGATAGCCCCTAATAGGGAAATGACTATTCGAATACTATGTACTCGAATACCCTTAGTCTCAGGTTGGTGAGCAACGGGGTTTACACTGGTCATTTCCCAACAAGCGCACATAGCCAGCAGATAGCATTTTACCGAACCTAACTGTACAACGCGGAAGTATATGAATACAAACAAAATGCTTTTGAACGCCCATCTTCATAGAACATACAAACCTCCAACAGCCTGGATCGAACCCGGGACCCCTGTGCAACAGGCGGGAGCGCTACCGCTCAGCTATGATCGCTCCAATAGAGATCTGACTATTCGAATACTATGTACTATGTACTCCAATATATGATTAGTGTATCTCTACCTTTCTTTCTCCCTGTTCATTTATCGTCTCACCTTCTGTTTTTAAGTATTCTTTCACTGTAGTTATTCTCTTCTTTCTTCGTGTATCTCTCGGCTCCTCTCCGTCTGCCTCGCCATGTATCTTGCTTTGTCTCTCTGCATTTTCGTGTGTCTTGGGTAATGTGTATCTGTCTCGGTCTTTGCTCGTCTGTTCGTCTCTCGCTCTGTCTCAATACCCTGTGTCTCTTCCCCGTTCATTTACGTCAGACTTTCATCCGTCCGAGTCTGTGTCTGGCTGTGTCTTTTTTGTCTGTCTCCCCGTCTTTCCATCTCTGGCTGACAATATGCCTGTCTGTTTCACCGAGCCTGTCTCTGCCTATCAACCCGTCATTCAACTATGTTTACCACTGCATGACCTTTTATTGACCAAGTACAAAGTCTTAGACAAATTTTAGTAGCTTTAGTCACCAGAAAAAATCACAAAGTATAAGCTTGGTAGTGAATGTATAAATATATATATATATATATATCCCTCTGCATCTTAAGTGTTTTTGAATCCTTGAGTTCTATATTTAGCTAAGTAATCAAATGATTCCTAAAGCTATTGTTGTAGAGAGAGAAAAGCTAAATAAGAAAAGTTTTTTTTATTTTAGAGACAAACTTTACCTCAGTTGTTTTCACAGCATTTCTGTTTATCATCCCCAAGTTATTTCTCATTTTATCTACCCTGCCGCCAGCTACACGCACTTGGAGTCACACCCCCATACTTCACTTCCACAGTAGCTGCTATTTATCCCTTGTTTGACATACACCCTGAGACAATCATTTGCTTTCTTGCTTCTTTTTAAGACCTCTATTTTTTTCATGTGAGTTTATGAGTCTTAGATGGAGCTCTGGGCGGGGGAGGAATGCGAGCTAAAACTTGGTGAGCCGTAGGGCACGTCAGTCAGTCCTGGTCCTGTACGCAAACACACGTCAGTCACCGTCCATCTGAGCTGTCTCGCCCCCTGACTCTGTCGTGCCTCGCTAACCTCCCGCTGAGACGCCCACACCACCTCACGATGACTCCGGCGGATGTGGGCCTCACAGGAGGAGGTCGACTGAATTCTTCTCGCCCAACGACACTGAGATACTTCAGAATGAATTTCAAAGTTTTGTATTTTTTCCGTATCTATTTTTTTTTTTAAGTGTCATAATCGGCTCAATTCAGCCAAACACGTAACGCAGTACAGACCATCAGATTCACACTATAAGCCAAAGCCTACGCACAATCTGTATACAATTCCTGTGAAATAAGAAGGAAAACTGAAACAAAACGTTTGTTGAAGCTCTTAAGATCGACATAAACCCAAAGATTGTATGATACGTGAAGAGAAAACGGATTCAAACTATTTTCTGAAGCTTTTGACAATTAACCTATAGCGCCCCAAATGTGGAGAAAACGTAATGAAAACGTTTTCTGGTGTGTCTCTGCAATCGGCATTAGCTTTACATTAATAGAGCACACGTCAACCCTCATCTGTTGTGCACAAGTGTAATCCAATGGATGAGGAGAACCTGCGAACGTTTAAGTCGAAATTCTCTGGATAATTCTGGGATTCCTGTTCTCAAAGCCCAATTTTGAAGCTTAGTGTAGACTTGACTGTTGTTTGCATCGGCAAACGAAAAAATGCAAAACGAAAACTAAGTGTTCTGTGTCTGAGCCAGATCGAACGGAAGTTATCGATAGTCAAATTGCTATGTGCTGATGTGAGTGAGTGTTCAGAGTTGTTTTCGATCATCCCTCTTACGCTCCAAGGAACTCAAAAGACATGGCTAGGAAGCCTAGTTAGCTAGGGGAGGATGACAAGGGAGACCTTCAGAGATGTATCTATATTTCATCTGTATAGACGACGTGCAATAGAATCGTACTTGATCATGTTTGCTGATGATGCTGAAATAGTGACAGAAGTGCAAAGTAATAATGTCCACGGAATATTGCATGAAACACTCGGAGAAAACGCATCGGTGGTTTGGAGAATACAAAGACTTGATGGTAGGAAGAGGACTTAAAAGAGACTCGACGAAATATTACCTAAAACAATTACGAGAAACTACGTTCGAAAAGGGATCTTGGAACTGATAGCATGCTATGTCAATAAGACAAGTGACAAGGATCAAGAGGGAAACAGACTTGTATTCAAGTCAACGTCAAAATCGCCCTTAAGTACATGGAAACCACGTAAGGCGTATATTCCTGTTAAGGTGATGTACGCTACACAGATTCTGGAAAGAGTCCAAAGGGATAGAACAAGGATGGTACCAGAACTGACTGGAATGAGCTACGAAGAAAGGAGAGAAGACGTCCATTTGCCCATTAGAGAAGAAATATAAGGTCAAGACGAAACCTACCTGCATATCAACCCATGACGAAGTTAACATAAAACAGTTCGCTAAAGTCGGATGAGAATTGATAAGAGGCAAGTGTGTGGAGGGAAGTGCAGATTCGCTCTCCAGCAACAGAGCTGTGGACGCGGGTAGCAAGCTTGACGTAGATGGAGTAAATGCAAGTAGCAAATTCGCAACTCGTACGATTAAAGTGGAAGGGTAAGAGGTGGGGAGGGGCCCCACGAGTGTAAACTCCCAACACCACCATATGTACAAATTGATGGAAACTCTTACAAACTCTCTCTCTCTCTCTCTCTCTCTCTCTCTCTCTCTCTCTCTCTCTCTCTCTCTCTCTCTCTCTCTCTCTCTCTCTCTCTCTCTCTCTCATCGCCACCATAGCTTCGTCCTCCCGCACACACTTTTCCCACCCAGACGTCACTCAAACAGACCACCAACACACACGGCACCAGAGCGCCCTCCAGCGGCCTCCCTCCTACACCCTCAGCCGCACACCATCCCCCCCCCCCCCACACACACACACTAGATCTACACGGACACTTAGTCACCCACATAACGCCCACACCCACACACACACTGGCCACCCATATAAGACCCACACACACACACACACACACACACACACACACACTGGCCACCCATGTAAGACCCAAACACAAGCCAGCCAGCCATACAAGCTCCACAAGTACACTAGTCACCCACACACACACACACACACACACACACACACACCAGCCAGCCACCCAAGACCCACAGCCACACATGCCGACCACACATTGGACACTGTATCCACCTTATCCCACTACCGAACAGCGTCTTCGACTGGGATCTCAGCTTTACAGGGAGAACAATTGCCTAGCCATCCCTGCCTGGTCAGCGGGACCAACTTTGATCTCATGGTCACTGGACACAGAGCCCCCTCCTCCCATTCCTTGCCTGCTCCTAACCTCCTCCATACTGCACACACACACACACACACACACACACACACACACACACACACACACACACACACACACACATCCTTGCTACGGTCGTCTCCTCCACCTTGTTTAGATCACCAGTCACATAATCAAGTGGCTTTCAGAATACCATGAGCTTTTCTTTCTTATTTTTAGGAGCTTTGGGTAAGGGAGAAAGGAGATATAGAGGAGGATTATCGCGGTGATCTCATTCTATTAGCCAACCGATCGCTCATCCCACAGAGTTAGGAGGGCAGTGGAATGTGCTTATACACAGTCATCTGTTTCTGTGGGGAAATAGTTAATATATGCCTGAACTGTCGATTATATCGTTGTCACATGGATACGTTTAGATATTAGCATACTCGAGCATGCAGAAGCATCTTCAAGTTTACACGATTATACTTAAGTGTATACCAGTATATTGAGGTCCATAGTAGTATACCAACGTGCTGAAGTGTAAAACTGCTTAAGTATACTCGAGCAAGCACAATTTCGTATCAGCATACATTAGTACGTATCGCAGTACTCGGGCATATTTGATATATCACACGAACATACCCACGTGTTCACTTTATAGTCACAGTCAATCTCGGACACAATATAGTTCACTTCAACACGTCCCTCTGGCCAGCATTGTGTTCCCTTAACTTCACACCATGTCATCCAAAGGAACAATTTAAGAGCTGGCGAGAACAATTTGTGTGATGGAATATATCAAATGGTACACCTCGACGCCATCCTTGCTGTGGAGTAGTGGAGACTCTACTCAACTAACCAAATACCAATAATAAAAGTTTTCAATTTTTAATGAAAGGAAAAAGAATTCTAGGTTGATGAAGCCAATAAAGAGTTTTTTATTTCATCAAGAACTCATTATATTTCATTTACTAGATCCAAGCTTGATTAAAACAATGTAATTGAGATCACTGACATGAAGAGATCAAATATTTTTCAATATACAGTAGTCGGTTCACTCATTTATATTTTGAATTTATGTCTACTGGTGTATATAGGGAAATGGTTGATAAAGGGCTGACCCTGTACATCTATGGGGAAAATTCTCTCGCTCTATGACACCACATGTATGTTGG